>NC_142391.1:21019848-21302348 GCF_059441095.1 Idiotropiscis lumnitzeri | reverse complement strand
GAGTTGAGGGGCTTCATTCAGATAAAAGTAGTGCTTTGGCACCATCTTATGGAATTTTGGTGTCAAGGCACTACAGTATGTTGAAGAGCTTCATTCAGACGCAAATAGTGCTTTGCTGTCATCACCTTGCACCTTGGTGCCAAGGAACTATGTTGAAATGAGTTGACGTGCTTCATTTAGCAGAGAGTTGCAGTTTGGCATCATCTTGCAGCATCTTGCTGCTAAGGAACTGTGCGGCAGTGAGTTGAGGAGCTTCATGTAGACAAATGTATTTTGTCATCATCCTGTTGCATATTCAGGCCAACCTTTTAGAGCCAGGTGTCAAATACTTGATTAGCCAATAGTGGGTGAGCACTTTATAATAACTTCATGGGACGAATGTAAGAAGTAAGTTTGTACATAGGTGAGTGCTTCTGATGGTGTTCACAGCATTCCTGATCTCACCGAGGCCGGCGTTGTCCTCCTCCAGGCGGCGGACGTGATCTTGGAGCCCCCGAAGCTCCTCGGCCTGATGTCTCCTCAGCAGGTCCTGCTCGGCCCGGGCGTCCCGCAATTTTTGGTCCAGCTGCTCAGCCAGCCGCTCCGCCTCATCCTCTTTGGCCAGCAGCTCCATCTTCAAGTACTCCACCGCGTCCTTCTTCTCCGTCTCCACGTTGACGCAACGACGTGCCAGCGACTTCTTCTCCTTCTCCATCTGCTTGTATTTCAGCTGCTGTCTGCAAAGTCATTGGGTGGTCCACTTGGGAATCAGCACACACAGTATTCTTCTGTCGAGCATTCTGCCTGTCTATGCATCTGTCTATCTCCACAGTAAAATTTTTGGAGTGATTTATACAACCACCATTTTTTGCCCAATAAGTGTGTTTTGTAAACATTTTGGAATAAATTTGTCTCCCCCGGAGTAAATCTTCATAATGGAGAAAAAAAATCTTTTCGCGCGAATACATGAGGCCCCGTCCCCTACTTTCATTAATAAAAATTGTGGATGACGAACTTGGTCTCATCAAATAAAAATCGATTTTAATCGTTTGGAGTACAATGAATCCATTGCTTTTGAGTAAGATTTACTCTGAATAGGTTTCTCTCTTCTAATTGTAAAATTTACTTTGTTTAGACAGGGACCAAATATACATAGTCTTTTTCTCAAATGTCATCTTTTTCTTTCTATGTCGCGACTCACCTCTCAAGCTCGTCGCTCAAGAACCCGATTTGAAGGCGAAACAAATCCTTCTCTTTGTCGTCGACGGAAGCGACCTGACTCGGCGTTTTGTTTTTGTTCTTGTCTTCCTCTTGTTTTTTCTCCTTCTTTTTAGGCATCCCGACAAAACAAACTAGCAAAAAACAACAACAAAAGTTAAATTGAAAAAAGTTCACGGCGACGAAGTGTGCTACTTGGTTGCTAGGCGATGGTGCATTTAGGGGCACTCGGAGAACGCAAAGGTTGAGCGCATACTTTAGGAACAGCAGTTTAAACTCGCTACTATGCACAATGTCTCTTTTAAATAATAAAGATGGGGGATATTAGTTTAGATTTAATGCCTGTATATTTTTTTATTTGAAATCTTGGTTGAAAGTGAGTGCATTCACGTCACATTTTTGTTGCGTTTTGGAGCTGCCAATTCAGTTTTAAAGTAAACCAAGAGGCACACTTGAAATGTCAAAGTTATTATTATTATTATAATTCATAGTAATAATAATAATAATAATAATAATAATATGATTTACATCCAAATCACAAAACTTGATGGTAAAAAAATCTAGATGCATAAATAATCTGTGACAAACAGGTGAGTGAACATATGAGTATCATGTACATAAATCAATTTTGGCAGTCAGACTAGAGATATAGATATATATATTTTGCTAAATATATATATAACTATAAGTATAATATATATCAACGACTAAAATGCAAATCCTCCGATCAGAGGAGTCAAATCTAGAAAGGAAACCCTGCCACAATTTGTCTTTAGGCACAGGTGCTCATTTAAGCACCTGCATGTGGCAGCAGATAAATTGCAACAGGGTTGACTTTCTGCATGTTGATTTGACACCTCTGTCATTTGTATTGGCTGTCAATATGCAACAAAAATAAATATATATTAAAAATATTTTTTTGCATGTAATTGAATTTTCTTATTTTTACAATGATAGTTAAAATGCATTCTTGTTCATTTTGTGCAGAATGTTTTTGGTTATAATTTTAACTGACAGTAAAAAATATATACTTTTGTAGGGGAATATATTTCATCGTCTGTACTTGTTGAATCATTACTTTTTCCATGGAGTAAAACACTCACGTACTAATACTTAAGTGTCATTTTGTCAACTGTGTTGAAATGGAAACATTGGAAACAGTCACATTATATCAAATCAAAACTCTTCCATGCTTTTACTTGAACCTGGGCAGACTAATGGGCTTCATGCACTGTACCTAACTCCCACCACTGGAAAAAAAAAACTCACACACTCAGTAAGTAGGAGGACAAGTCCTGACAACCCCCCCATCCCCCCGCTCCCTATAATAACCTTGAGCATAAAAAGTGTTTTCATTTTAGAGCACGCTGGCCATGAGCAAGATGCCACCTCCATCCGGCGAGCGGGGCGGCTCTCGGAAGCCCAAATGCTCCCGTTGCCGAAACCACGGCTTTGTGTCGCCCTTGAAAAGCCACAAACGCTTTTGCAAATGGAAAGACTGCCAGTGTGACAAGTGCAAGCTCATAGCTGAGAGGCAGAGGGTCATGGCGGCTCAGGTAAACACACGCACAAACACACACACGCACACCCCCACACACACACACACACCTGATAGCTTCACCTGTGAGAAGACGCCCAAGTCATGTGTTATCTTCTAGGTTGCCTTGCGGAGGCAGCAGGCTCAAGATGAGGAGCTGGGCTTTTGCAGCCCGGTAAGCTCGGGGCCCTCTGTGAAAACCAAAGATGATCAAAACTTCTTGCGCAGCACCGAAGGACAAGCCTTGACCTCAATCAGCGATCCTTCTTCTCTGCCGCCAGCAAAAGGTGAGACAACCGTACTAACACGTTTATAAACTGCACTGGCAGTGTTTTAAGCAGAGTGGGGCACGTGACCCCCGACCCTGAAAAAGGTCATCACCTGAGCCCTTGGGCACTGTGATGTCATTTAAATCGACAGTAATTGGCAGTACAGGATAAAATGAGATGGATAAAACTGGGAGGACTTTTCTGCAGAATTCATATTCCAAAAAAGCTGAATCCCAATATCGTGTTTAGACTCATGTTTGCGTGTAGAACACAATGTAAAGAAAATGTTTGACTTGTCTTCCCCTTAAAAGAAAATCATTTAATTATGGGGAAATGCTTTCCATGATTTTTCTGTCAAGCTCCTTGAGAGAGCTATTTTTTTCTGCATTGCTTTTACGTTTCAATTTTGGTGATGTACTTGGGGATATAGAATGGATCGATCATTTCTCACAGCACACCTGGCGATTTATCACAGCTCGAAGTATGGGAGCCGCTGTTCTAGCAAACAAATTGTTATGAAAAGTACATCACTTTGTGCAATTTTTGGTTACTTTATCTAAAGCTTTGTCCTTGGTGGAGGTATACATTTGTTCTTCGCACCGGACAATGGGATAAATGCAGCGCCTAATTAATGGCATACGTGGTGTAAAAGCTTGTGGGAAAAAGTGTCAGATGCACTGCTGATACAATGTTCACTCTGGTATCTGAGAGCACATTATTAGGAGGCGCGCAACATGACAGGTCAAGGTCGCTGCTGCCACTGTCAAGGGAGCGGGAAGAAAAAGGAGGCAAGAACACAGTGCCGACGTTTGCGCATGATGTCATGCTTGTGTCGTAAGAGAAGAACAAAAGTGGCCTTGGCAAAAAGGCAAAAACCTGATGTGGATTGGAGAGAAGTCAATGCCCCCCCCCCCCCCCCCAGCGCCCCTAGCTATTGCGCGTGCGGCCTTTAGATGGCGCTGTTGACTTGAAGCGCTTTGGCTAGGGAGGCACAGCTGCAGTCTGCTGACAGGACCAAAACCTGAGTTATTAAATACAGACTAACGTCTTATAATGATGATATAATAAAGATAATAAACATCGTAAATACAATAAGCCAAAAAGTAAGAAAGAGTATTGTTGTGTCAAAGGTTGTCCGTTCATCAAATCTCCATTAAAGGGTTAAACAGGTCATCCAAATATTTCGATAGCAATAGTTTACCAGCGTACCAAAGTGTAAAATTGTAGCAGTCGTCTTGATTGATCAGTCCTTATTTGCACCACGACTGTCTTTTGTATTATGATAATAGTAATTAGGATCATATTTTGTATTTTAAACATTAAATTTCATTATTTGTTACTATTTACTATTGTTCATATTTATATTAGCTAATTAATATTCAATTTAGTTTTTAACTTGATTAACTACACTTCATTTTTTCAAATCATATTTACTGTTTGATTATTTTCTATTAATTAAGGTACATTATTAACAATATAAGGTTACACTTTGGTTTTGCATGAATACATTAATTTGTCATTTAATTATTTATGTATTTTTACATTCTTTAATTATTATTTTGTGTTCAATTAACATTTAGCATTTTGAATAGTTTTTATTTATTATGATGATGAATTTTCATTCATTTTTTAACTTATTCTTTTTATTATTGTCTATTTTTCTGTTTGTTCTCGTTCAACCCTTTAACAATAATGCGGTTTGTGAATGTCGTGATGTCAGCTTGTTGTCTGTTCCCGACTTCGACTGTAGGGGGAGCCTGTGAACAAACACTGATGAACGTGCATTGTTTTGTTTGTCAGTTGCAGGGAGTAGTTGCAGGCCTGTCAGTGACGTTCAGGCTGAGCTGCAGGTGGACACTTCTTACCACAACCTGTGCCAGCAGCCCTGCTACTCGGCCTACTACAACAACCTATACAACTACCAGCCTTATCAGGTGACCACCAGCGGGAACAATCCTTTCCGTAACCTTCATTATATGACTGTTAAGGAGCATGCAGTAAATCTCGGCAATATTGCGGTTAATCTTTCTCACTGGCTATATTGCTGATTTTTAACCAGGGATTTTTTTTATTAACAGTATACATTTTTATCGGCTGATAGTAATACCCGATACTGATTCTGCAGCTGTGTCAAAGTCACGTTTTCGTCACCACATAGCAGTAAATTTAATTAAAAAAAAATCATTACCGAAATAAGATACATTTGTTTGTCAATTATTATCATCCATGAGCTTTCAGGGTGGAATTTTCAATTTATGTCGGTGACCGTACACAAGGAAGGTCAAACCCACTTTTGAGAATTTGAGTATTACTTCACTTTATACATTCCATATTTTTTTAATGTTGCACTTGACTAATGGACCATTTATTCTAAGACAAACAAACTAAAACTAATTGTGAAACTAATTACAAACTAAACTCAAATGAAGCATCGATTTACTACAAACCTTATTGTCTCAAGAAAAGAAAAAAAAATAGTTGAATTGAAGCATTTTTAAAAAAAATAAAAACCAGCCACTAAAAAGTAACACACTTTCTCCAAAATACTAATTAATACGAAAAGAATTTTAAAAACAAAAGTCAAATTCAAATAAAGATTCATGAAAAATCCAAAATGATTATAGCCCAAATTGGTAGATAGCTCGTTTGAATCAGTAAGCAGTAAAAAAAAATAAAATGTTTCAGTTATTATAAAAAGATCAGTTACAAAAAGCAAATCAGCATTTTTGCATAGAAATGCCATTAATCTATTCCATCCTCCCCAAAACATTTTTTTAAATAATTTGCTTGTTGATAAGAAAAATAGCAAACAGCATAATATTGTACTATTACCGTAAATGGATGATAACGAATGAAACATTTTAACAAAATATTTTGAACATTGTGCCACTACCTTTGGTGTGTGCGCTTTGGCCTCCGGAACACACAAAAAGGTGTTTCACACACGACTCAGAAAGCTATTTGTGACAGTAGTCAAAGAATAAAGAAGATGTCCTTGAGCAATGTTTTATTGTCTGCCAACAAGTTGTTCCACTGTTAGTGTTCAAATATCTGTTGTTTATACATATACAACAATCCGACACTGATGCTTTTCGTTAGCCTCTCTAAGGCGTTTGTTAGCATAAAGCTAAACAGACTTCATGAAGGCAGAGCTGTGGGGTTGCTTTAAAAACAAAATGGGCAATTCTATTTGTTTGGTAGTAGACTTCAAATGCTAAAAAAAAAGGGTTTGAAGACTTTTTTTTGAAGAATTGTACACTATGTGCTAAAAAAATGCTTGTTGTGACAATTTCAAATTTTTGGTCACAATTCAAAGCAAATAGACTGAAAAAAAATAGTTGAAGAAAATATTACAGGCCTCAGTGAGCTGGATTTTAGTGCGCGGCTGGCACGCCGTACTTTGCTCACCCTGCCTTAGCGTCGACGTATCTCTCCAGTGTCGACCGTAATGAGCTTTGCGAGTCGAACAAATGAGCTCCATAACACCCGAGCGATCTGGAATGAGGCGTTTTAGTTTTTGTGATAAATGTTTGTCAGCCCCGCCCACCTCTCTCCCGAGTAGCAACACGACGCGTCGGGGTCACCACGCGCTAGGCGGCTTAGCGGCGCTGCCCAAATTGCAAAGGTTAATGGTATTGTCTGTCGGCGCGGGAACAAACCGCTCCGCCTCAGCGCGCAGAGGGGGAAAGCCAGCGCATTAATGCTAATCAGTTAGCACTCCTTAGCATAATTTAGCCATCCCGCTCGGTGATTGATGGTATTTTTAGCCAAGCTGTCATCTTAAGCTTATTCAAATTCAGACGGTCGCATCATTGTGCTTGCGTCAAAGTGAATGTGCCTCAGACACACAACACTTATATACAGTATATTTTCATATTTCAGCTTTGTGAGTTGCTCATATTATCAATTTAACAAGTTCTTCCTCGAAAAAACTAGGATGTCCAAAAATTATCTTTTTCAAGAACATTCTTGATTGCAATTCTCAAGAATGATTTTTATTTTTTTTTTACGTGTTGATGAGGTCCATCAAGATGGTTTTAATGAGACCAAAGTATGCTTCCTGCAAGCTTCAAGAGCTGTCAAATATTTTCATGATGACTTTGTTTAGTATAGAATATGCATTAGCATTCATTACTGCACAATATTTCACAACATTTTGAAGGAAGGGGCTGAAAAGTCTCACGAGTCTTAAATTGGGCTTCCTAAAACATGCAAACCTGTAAAAATGTTTCACACAAAATGCTCTTTTTCATTTATCTTTCATTAAATTTGACCGAATTGGCCTTTGGATTCCGCTTCCTTAAATCTGCAAATTTGTCAAAGTTACTCATATAGTACATAAAATAAAATAAAAAATGTCCTTCCAATATTATGTCCACATCACCCACTGCTAGCGGTCTCATTTATTAGGGAGAGGTTTTGAATTTTTAAGTGGCTTTAAAAAAAAAAAGCATTAAGATCTTGAATTTCTTTAAAGTCGTACATTTGGGTTCATTAAAGCTGTAAAAATGTTTTAGAAACGATTAGAAGTTATTGAAAAATATTGAGCATGTTGTTAATAAAGGAGAGGCGCTAGACTTAATGAAAGTATTTTTTCAGCTTCTTTAACCTTGCAATATGGAAAAGTGATTTCAAAACAATGCAAGATATCTTCTAATGTTGTGTCGTCATTGAGCCCACGTTTGGGTCACGTCATTTCTTGAAGGAGAGGTTTTTAATGTTCATTTTTGATTCCTTAAAAGTCTGGCAACATTTCTTGCAATTTCATGATTTTGAATGGAGCTCAGTTCATTTTGCCCGCTTGGAGTGATCACTTTGCATTCATTGAAGGCGAGGCCTTGAAAAGAGAATGTTCATCCTACTGTCTTCAGACTGTAGTTTCAGTTTTGCTGTAAAAAAAAAAAAAGTGGAGTGAGATAGGAAACATTTTGTGGTTTATCGTGTGAGGCATCTCAGCCCCCCCCAACTGTGCTGTGCTGCACACTCACTGGTGCTTAGCTGCCATGCAGGTGGGTGATGGGAAATCAAATAAGGGTGCAGATGCGAGATGGTGGCTGATAACAAAGTCAAGACCTCTCAGGGAGGTACAAGCCCCCAAAACTGACACACACACGCACACACCACCATCATAAAACACTTTTTAACTCTTAATAATTTTACAATCATGTTGTATATATACTATCATACTCGTGTAAAGAGGTTAACCACAGTTCACAAAAGGCCAAAATGATAAGCAAAGTTTTTAATAAAGGAGGGGTCTTTAAAGGGGAGTGGGCCTTGTAAAAAAAAAAAAAAAAAAATACCCATTTTAGAGGCATGCATGACGTTCATCGAAATTGTATTCAAAATTGCTATTTTTGAGCCCACATTACGTTGCATATACCGAAGGACAGGTCCGGAAATTTTGAGTAGCCATATAAAATCTTTTTTGAAAGACTTTTTTTCCATGAACTCATATTCTGATAATTGCAGATACACCTAATAAAGTGGTCAGAAATTTATGGAAGTGGATCTTTCCTCCCAAATTGTCCTCAGAATTATTATTTTTAATATTGCATTTGCTGAAAATCAAAGAAATTTTGAGAGGCTGAATGAAAGTTCTTTCAAATGGCATCCTCGCCAAATCATTGTGAAATTCACTTGAGTATTTTGTTTTAATTTAATGAAGGAGTGGTCTTAAATTTGATGTCAATGTCCTTCAAAATGTGTTTCATAAAGTCAATCAAAAGTATTGCAGTTGTTCTTTTCCTTTAGCTTGTTGACATCACATTTAATAATGGTCAGGTATTGAATTGGATGTAAGCGGCCTTAGGAATGCGCTGCAAAAATCTTTCGCACCCCATCTGAAAAATATTGCAACACATCTGACACATCTGTTGTACATTTTTGCTGAACATTAATATTTGACACTTTGAGCCTGTCACATTTATTAAAGGCGAGGTCTTTCATTTGGAAAAATGGTCTTTCAAGTCTTAGATTTGGCTTCCTAAATGCACAGATCTGGGATGTTTCCACACTCCAAGGCATATTTTCTCCAAAATTGAGTGACATTTTGAGACACACATTTAATGACGGGGAGGTCATATATTTTTTTTTAAAGGATCTTAGGTTTTCCTGAACCTCGTAGACCTGAATTTTCATTAAAAATTATCATTCATATCAATCATTATCTGATGTTATCACCAAATATCATACCCAACCGCAAACCACTTTGACACTTTGATCGCGTATCGCATTACACTCACTGAAGCGGAGGTCTTAAATCTGAAAAGCGGTCTTTAAAGTCTGAGATTAGACTTGCCCTGTACAAATGTTTCATGCCGACAGACAGCTTTATGAACTTTTGATTAACAGTCAATGCAAATAATAATAATAATATGAAAAATAATAATTTGTGGTTGTACGCGGACCTTCTTGGTTCACTGTCCCTCAAAGACAAGCGAGCCGCCCCCCCAAGCGTCCACACAATCTGTGTTGGATTTTTCAGAGCCTAATACAAGAGCTGAGTGTCGCTTAAATAACAGTTTATAAAGCTGTCAGCGAGCTGATGGTGTGGACAAGGCGGCTGACGTATTGCTATTGACGCCGACAGAAATCACATTCCATAAAAAGTGAAATTGAAAAAGCGCCCTTTGCTGGCGAGTAGATGTCTCGTAGCAAAAGTTTGCCGCACGCTCTGGAAGACTCTGACAAGTGTGTTTGTGTGTGTTTTTTTGTTTTTGTTTGTTTTTTAAACGGACAGGTGCCCCATAGCGACGGTGGCCACATTTCGGGCCAAAACGTGTCCCCGCAGTACCACATGCACCCCTACTACTCTGCTGCCAATTACCTCCCCCAAGGCTTGAGCTCCTCCTTCTTCAACCCGGAGGACAACAGCTGCCCGGAGGCGATGGCCGCCTGTGAGTGACCCGTCACATGCACAAATGCCTTGTACCTCATTTAATGAAGGAGAGGGCTTACATTTAAAGGAAATAAGAACAACAACAACAACACATGTTTCATGAGGCATATTTTACTTGCGCTGAAATTCCTCCCAATTTGACATTGAAACTGCAAATTGTATCACATTTACTAAAGGACAGGTCTAAAAATTGAGGAAAGTGACCGCAAAGTTTTTATATAAAAATACTTAATTCAATATATAAAAGTGTATTCAGGCATTTATCTGAAGATATTTTCATATTTTTGGCATGTGTTGTTGCATTTAATGGAGAGGTGTTAAATTTGATGGAATTGGCCTAAAAATGTACAAAATATCTCAAAGTATACAAAAAAATCCTACTTTAAGGTAAATCTAATTGAAGAAAGTGTTCGTATTTGACAGCATCTCATTTACTGAAAGAGCGGTCTTAAATTTGATTACAGTGGCATAAAGAGAATTGTTAAAATATTTGATACCGTATACAAAAATCTTTTACTCTTAAGGAGATTTTCTCCTGAAAGGTTTGTTGAAATTCTCAAAATGGGGGAATTTTTAACAAAAGTGAGGTTTTCAATTTGGTGGAATTGCCCTTAAAAATTGTCTTTCAAAAGATTTCATACAGCATACAAAAATATTTTACGCTGAAGCATATTTTACGTGAAGACAGTGTTCACATTCTACCAAATTTGCTATTTTAACAGCATACGCCGTCACATTTCAAAAAGGACAGGTTCATGATTTGAGAAAGTTGCATGATACACTGTCTTTAAAAATGTTACCATTGAAAAATGTCGTACTCAGATGCATATTATTCTCAGAATGTCTCTTGAGACTTGCGAATGTTTAAATATTTTCCTCAATAATCCTTGAGGAGCGGTGAAAAATTTTATGCAAGGGGCCTTAAAAGTGTCTTTTTAAAGCCCTGCCTCCAAAAACAACATATACAACTAAAATGTCATTCTCTGAGAATTACACGAACTTAATGGAAGACTGTTCAAATTCCCCTAAAACGTGACCTTTGAAGTGCCTTTCACATCACATTTACTGGACGAGCGGTTTTAACTTTCATGCAAGCGCCTTAAAAATGATCTTTAAAATGTTCTTACTAAGTACGTAAAAAAATGTGAATGCTTTGCATATGCTTTTATTATTCTCAAAATGTGTCAATCAAATTCCCCACAAATCTGAGCCCTTATGGCATCACATTTAATGAAGGAGACGTCTTAACTCACATCATTTATTTGTCTTGAGGTTTGAACGTTGACTGTCAATGCGAATTGTCACAGTTCTCATACTGCAAAAGCAGCAAATTGCTGAGTTGCCCGACCCGTTTTACATCGAGAAGTACCGGCAACATCAGCGGCTTCAAGACCCCGCATCTCCTTCGTATTTGTTTTGGACTTTCACCTGTCTGTCTCCTGTGAGGGTCCTCTGCCTCAGCCCCCCCCCCCCCCCTCCCACTGCCGAAGGCTTTCCGCTCCATTACAAGACCACAACCGCCTTCCCCGCGGGTGGTCCCACATTTGGTACCAGCCCTCAGTTGTTCCCACTTTTTTCTTCCCCTAACCTAACAGGAAATGCCTGCAACAACGTCAAGTACACCTGTGATAACTAATAATATTCACCACCTCAGCATGTCTTATGAAACATGGAAATCTGGGACGCATGTCCAAAAAGACACGGGCCGTCTTGCATTTGGGCTGTTTAGTGTGGTTTCGTTGATTTCCTGGATTTTGTCAGAAGAAATCTTTGAGAGTTTGTGATTTTGACATATCCAGTGAGAACGTTGGATGCACGTGGTTTGTGCGTCTTATCAGACCATTGGTCCCCATCCAACACGCGGGCGTTTTTAACGATAGGTCTTGTCCGAGCCTACGTGTCTGTGCAACATTCCTTACGCTCGCCTGAGCTTCCCGCGAGCAAGTCCTGGACTGTGCGGCCTTGAACCGGGGCCAAGAGGACTCGCTAATCTTATCCGGCCAATGTTTCATTTAGTCGTGTACTAAGCATGTTGTTCTGGTGATTATCTTCAACATTGACAGATTTTGATTTAATTAAAAAAAAATGACAAGCTGCTTCTCAGAAATACCATCATGCCACTGAGGTGTCAAGTTGAGACTCATCTTTCTTTGACTCTTCGGTATTGTGCAGATTTTCTGTCTCAGAGGCTATATCCATCCATTTTCTTCTGCTTCTTCTTTCTTCTGGACTCCCAGACAGGTTTGAACACTTTTGAAGACTTGACACTACCTTATTATTTTGTTGGAAAGGAATTGTTGCCGTCTGATATAGGAAGTGTTTTCTACGACATGAAATACAGGCAATGGCGTTCTCGAGTTATCTCATTGCAGGACGCGGCGTGAAAGCGTACACATTGGCGCCAATGTCCTGCGTCACTGGATTCTGCGAAAAAGCCACATGAGGATAAATGCCTGAACTTTTGTCACAGCTGTGATGTGTCGTTCTTGAAGGATCTCTGTGGAAAAGAGTGTCGCTGCCGGCATCATTCCACGCTGTAACGCACTGGATTGAACGGGAAACTGCTTGTATGGGAGACGACAGAAGTAGCCTGCTTCTAGTTTGGTGGCTTGGTCCGGAACAAAGCTGTCCAAACGCGGACGGACCGGCCAGAAAAAAAGGAACAAGCAGGGAGGCACCTTGCACCTGCCAAACACGTCACGACAGATTTATCGGGGCTTCGAAAGCGAGGGCTAATCACTTGGCCAAATACAGAGATCCAAATAACCTTCAGGAGCACCGACGCTGTCCTTTCCCCCACCTCCCTTGGAATACCCACCCACCAACAACCCCCCTCCCCCCTCCTCCTCCTCCCCCTCCACCCACTCCGCAGTCCCCGCTGTCTCCGCAAAATTGCCTTCTGGAGTTAGTGAGCGGGAACAGTTAAGATTTACAAACAATGATGAAGCTTGTCATGCGTCTTTCTCCATCCGTCACGGCGGGCCGGGCGGCGCTGCTGGGGAGAGCCGTGGCGGTGTTCTTCATAAAAGCCATCCCCGTGTGAAATACGCGCCCCTCCGGCCCGCCCGTTTACTGCGCCGCGCTCGTCAGCAGCCCCGCCGTCGTAAATCGCAGAGCGGGGAGGTGGCGCAGTCCATCAAGCCTCTGCCCCCTCCCAACACCCCCCCCCCCCCCCCCCCCCCCACACACACACATTCAGAATGTTTGTCCACACATACACTCACCCACCAGGATCCACCGCAGAGGGGGGTGGTGGTGGTGGTGGTGGTGGTGGGGTAGCTAGCTTCATGTTCTTTCTTGCCCCCCGTCCTTCTGGAGACTTTGTAAAGTTAGCCAGCTCAACTTTTTGGGATCAATTGCAGTTTGAAAGCAAAGATTCAAACTAGAGTTTGTACGTGCGCGTCGATATAAGCATTGGTTATACAGGTGTCAGGAGTGAGAGCATTTAAATGCAAATTACAGGCTTGCAAATCGATCGACCCGCGCCAACCCAACCAAGCCTTACAAATCCATAACTATCTTTCCGAGATGATTTTCGATGGATTCAGCCCGTGTCACTGTACACCGTGCCTGTTACCGCACTTTCCGTGCTAGCTTCAAAACACAATCTGTGATGAAACTCATTCACTGCCAAAAAGCACATTCATTTTACCTGGGCTGGTTTAAGGAACTGTTGTGCCCACGGATGTGGGCAAGGTGAGCCAGAGAGTCCAATGTTCTTTCAGCTCATCGCATCATGGCGAAAATGTCACAGTGCGCGGCGTACATTTGTACCAATAAGTCGAGATGTAAAGGAGATCCATCAAGTGTTTGTTTTACACAGACATGCACTTGTCTCACTCTTTTGTCCCTGATTTCCTCTCATTAGTAGATTGCGGGATTCTGTGTCACTGACAATAGCTGCCCCGCCCCCTTTTCACTGGCTACTGAATTAAAGCTTGTTCATGCGATGTGTCTCTGTGTGAAATTGCTTTGTGAGCTGTAAATAAGAACCGAGAGAATATGAAGGTTCCCGCTGGGGCCAGTCATAGCCTCAGGGGCTTCAGGTTGCCTTTGCCACTCGGCTGTGCTACTAAATACCAGTGTAATTGCGTGTTGTAATGGCTTGTACGACAGCCGCATTAACAGCAGCCTGCGGGCATGGTAAGGCATTAAATGGCCGCCGTTTACTTTATGTACTTGACCAAAATGCGGAACCACTGGGTACTACAGTGAACACGTGATAATAGCGGAGGATACCCGCCAGCTTGAGGTGAAAATCCATAATATGGCGTTGCACTTTAAACCCATTGAAACAGCCACAAACTTATGAAAACACGCTTTTGAAAGTATTTCTTGACGCCTGTTTTCACTCTCTCATGCAATTTTCCAAATCGGAAAGCAAAGTGAGCTCACTGTTTTGGTGATTACATCACTCACTCCTGCAAGACCTTTGAGGAAGTTTGGGAGGATGATGTCATCACAGTCCTTTGCTATTGTGAACTATTTCAGGCTTTTTGTTTGGTTTATTTGCGTGAGTAAAGCCTTTTATGAATGACGGTGTTCGTGAATTTGTGATTTTTAAAGCGTTTTAAAAATTAGCTATTGAACTAGCTATTGATTTTGAGGTGTTGGTGTGTTGATGCTACTCAGCAAGTATCGATAGCAATATACGGTATATATTTATTTTGCCCATCTCGTGTGTGTCTTTTACTTTGGCATTTTTCTTGCGCTGTGCCAAATATTGATCAGCCACCTCAGCTCATTAAGGCGTATCCTTAAGGTTTACAAGACGGACAGGCCATTTTGTGAGTTGATGGGGCACGCACAGGCCCGAATGGAGATTGAACGGAGCGGGAAGAGGACGCCCCCCCCCTGCAGTCATCTTGCAGTGAGGACAGATTGGTTAACAATACAGGGGCAAAGGGTCCCGGCTGCTTAATTAGCCTCTGACCCCGACACTGATGCCTTCTGTCAGTCGGAGTGTAATGGCCGCATATGCGCACACGTCCTGGAGCCTAGACTCAGCAGCGTTACGGTAGCCCTGACGCACGCACGGCCCCAAATCCTCCCGTGTCGCAAAATTATGTCTCAAAATATTGACCAAATTGAATGAAAGGGAATTAAGACCATAGCATTTGAGTGTTGCGCTTGTGCCTTAAAGGGGTGTGGCCTAGTGAGTGACATCACGAGTTGGAGTCGGGGTCGTCTGGTTCGTCTACGTGTGAGCGTTTGTCACTTTTCATTTTCATGTGTTTTCCTTTTATCTTTCATTCTTTGTTCAAAGTCACGAAGAAAAAGTCACGACGGAATGGCTGGTCAAAAAGTCGGGGTGAAGGTTTGCCGTGTGAACATCATCGGAAGTGGCTTGAGCCGCCATGTTTAAAGTTCGTCTGCCAGGCTGGCCTTTGACTGAGTTTTCCGGATCATTAAGTTGCGCTGGGCCGGTTGATGGTGACGAACCGCACGTGCACACGTGCACACACGCACACATACACACACAAGCGCGCACGCACACACACACAGACCGTGTCCAGGGACATTTTGTGCTCGTATCGTTTTAATGAGAGCCATTTCATCCCGAGCTAACCTTGTCATGTGACAGGCAACTTTTCATTCTTAAGATTGAATTACTGTTGCCGTGGTAATGGCTTGAGCTAAGTGTGAGAGTGGCCCCGAACCACAGCGACACTTCATTTCCTTCTCGACTTTGTGTTGGTCTTTTTCTATTGACTTTAATCATCAGCATATTGGAAAAGGTTCTGGCGGCGTGGCTGTGTCGACCGTGTTATTTTTTCACTAGCATTGTTTGTGGCATTAGCATTCTATGTCCACAGATGGTGATAACTTTGGCTTGATTTGTTGTGACAATTAAAAGTTTGAAATGTGCAATAGCGACACCTACAGGGTTGGAGTGGAAACGCAACAACCTGGGCCTAGCGTGTTAGCGCTCATGTGCTCGGCACGTCAAAGCACACTGGTCGTCTTTTCCTGACCTTCCTCCTTTTTCCCTCCCTTTTTTCTTTTTAATTCCCGCATCTTACATCTTTCCTTTGGTCAATTAAACCTGCTTTTCTGCCTTCCTTAATTTCTTCCTGTTTGAGCTATTTTTCTTCCTACATTCCTTCCTTCAATTCCTGTCTAATACTGCTTTATAAAGAGGAATAAATATGGAAACGTAATCAAATCGTGATCCAAATATGACAATTTAATAATTTTTAAATTAACGATGTATAAATGAATCTGTATTTCAATAAACATCGGATTTACTATACATAAATGTTTTCGTCATATAGGTTTGGCATACACTAAAAATAAAGCCAAAATGAAACTTGGATTAAAATTCAAGACTGTTTGTTTATCAACTTCAATTAGATTTGTTAATTGCCTGAACACTTTGACTGGTTGTTTTTTTAATCATTCACTATGACAACTTCACAAAATTCTGTGGCGTATAAATAAGTCAGAACGTCATAATTCAGATCACAAGTAAATGCAAACAAATCTTGGGCTTCATCACTTCAACTTTTTATGTTTCATGAAACCGTGATTACGCTGGTCAACAAATTTATGAATTTATGAAATAATTCAGTCATAATATTCATTAATCGTAGGTTAGGTTCAGCAACAAGTGGATTTTGTTTTGTGAAACAACATAGCTATGAATTATGGTGCATTGTAAATCTGTATTGCGCAAGATTTTGTAGGTCATACTTAATAGCAAAAAGAGCAAAGAGTAAGCTAGAAAAAAAGAGTAAAGACATTTTGGAAATCAGCATCAAAAATACTATTAAGGACATATAAAGTTGTCCCTGATTGAAATTTGTAGTTGACTGGCATTATTCGTGGACTGCACTTAACTTATCGAACAGATACATAATAAAACGATTAGCGCTAACAGTTGCATCGCAAAGTCGTCCTTGGCATGCCGGTCTCGAGCACAGGAAGGAGGCGGTGTTGATAGGGACGCTAACGATTGCATTTTGATGCAGTCTCAGACTTTCTTTAGCCGGCACAAGTGGGAGGCTGCTGACGCCTCCTTTTGTAGCGCCTCACCAAAAACAAAATCCGAGCCTTCCATTGTTTGAGTGCTGAGTGACAGCCGCTGGGGCAAAAGTTCACTTTTCCTTCTTCCCGCCAGCACTATTGAGATACAATTTTCAAACTATTGTACAGAACGCTTTTCTACTTCCACAGGTTGAAGTGGACAAGAGTAGAAAAGTGCATTTGACAATTCGAGCAATATTATCTCGCTTGCCTCCCTGCTGTGACGTATATGCTGAAACTGGAAAGAAATAACAAGCTGAGCTCCAAAAGAGGGCGTGACAATTTGTTGTATTCCTCATCATAAAAAAAATCCTTTAACCACAACAGAGTCTTTTTTGGGGGGGTGCGAGAGGCATTTTAGTACTGATGTCATTTTGCCATGCAAACCTATTATATAAGTGCCAATGTTAAGCTCATACAAGTGTCCCTTTAATGTAAATTAATTGATCGTTTCCCCCATTGTAAAATAATGAAAACATCGTCAAATAGCCGTCACTAATTCATAATAATTGAGTAGAGACTACACGGGGCTAATTGACACTGAAAATCATGTCGCACTTGGCTTTCTCAAACAGATGTGAGAGGAAAGTGAATTAGACAGCAAACATGTGGACCACGTCCTCATTTAACACCCCCCAGCACCTTTAATTACCCACTCATGCTCACATTCACACACACACACACACACACTTAAACACACACACACAGTGGCTTTAATGGCATACAAGTGCAGCACACAGGCTGCACCTTGCAACACAAACATCCATTTTAATGATGGAGGCTCCCGTTTGAAAGTGGTGACAAAGTGCAGACGGGCAAAAAAAAAAAAAAAAAAAGGAAGTGTCTTGAACCAATCAGGAAGTTAATGAGGAGAGAAATGACCTCACAACACCACTGGGAGGAGGACGGCAGGGAGGGAGCGCCTGCCAATTGCACTGCAGGAATCCAGGCAACTTTGAACATGGAAATGTGCAGACACCTTCAGTATGGTAACACTGAAATTGTAATGTATGTTCGAATTTAAAACGACAAAATATTTATTATAATTCATACATATTAATTTGCTTATGGTGGCTTGTTGGGGCTTGATCAGGTGTAATATCCGCAGAAATTCGTCTTGCTATTGTTACGCTAAATGAATGGCATTCTTGAGGCCCTAATTTCATTGATCGGCTCTTCGTCCAATCAGCACTTTGGTTTTTCAGAGCTCTCTGGAAAAATGGACTCTCCTAAGATTCAAATTCAAACTGATTGAAATTGAGTTTTGGGTGCCACATATTTTAGTCCACACTCTTTTGTTGTATTGTGTATGTATTTTTATTTGCTTACATTGCTTTGATTTTACATTGATTTAATTTCAAATCTCTTCTCAGCTGCTTTATCTGGATGAATGGACGAATCAATTGGGAAGTAAATAATTTGTTCAATCTACTGTGTTTTGTGTGCGCGCAGCGGCGGCCATGTCAGCCGACAGCCTGGGCGTCGCCCAGGACTCCACGGCCTTCGACTCCATCGCGAACGTCAAGCGGGAGCTGGACGACGGAAGCGACGGCTCCGACCGCCTCGTCATCGACGAAGACGCGGGAAAATGAACACCAGGGTTCGGTTTTTGCACGAGAAGTGACGCTTTTAACAACAACAACAAACATTTTAACCAAGTAAAATAGTGTCACGATTAATAATTCAAAACGACAGTTGACGAGTTTTTGAGATCAAACAGTAAACATGCGATACTGATACTGGAGAGCCATGTGTTCACGTGTTTAATTCTTTCAATAATCATCAACGACAATTATCGTTCTACATTTGATGCATTTGAAAAAATTGACAATCTATGGATAATTAGGCCTATGTTTTTTTTATTATAACATTAGCTTCAGTTAAGCATTTACGTGATAAAATGTCAATCATTAACAGGTTCATATTTGTGTTTATTAAACGAAAAGCATTGATGAAATGAAACGCGAAATAGCGTGCACACTAATGACACTTGTGTTCACTGATTATTATCTTATTCTCATATGCTAGATTTATATTCCTTACTTACAAATATGTGGAATTCTGGAGATTTTTTGGGAAGGGAATTTTCTTTGTGTTCATTGTTTTAATTTTGTCTGTTTCAGTGGTTTTCTTCTCATTTTCTTCAGATAGATTCTTAAGTTACATATCATTCAATTTTATCCCCCCCCCCGAATAGTTTTTTTTCTTTTCATTTGTGTCTCGTGTGTTTCCTGCTCAAGTTAATTTTTGTGTTTTCGTCTCGTGTTGTTTTCTTGCAGGTTGTTGTTTTCACTTGAAGTTCTTTTTTTCCCCAATATTGCTTCATGACTATATTGCGATCATTTCTCCTCATGTTTTTCTTATAGTTCATGCACAAATAAAGATTCATTGATTAAATTGTCAAATCAAGAAAAGAGTCCAACACCCGCCCCGAGCGTTTGACTACTTTTTAAAAACAAGCAAAAGGAATAAAAAATTTGCAATGAGTTACTCCAAAAATAAATGAGCCGCCTAACTGATCATTTGTTTGTAAATGATGCTGAAGATAGCAAATGTGCAGTACGTCCTTTCGGGGACATTTTTCTGCAAGTCTCGGGTGGCGAAACTGAAAGAGTCCATAACTCTTTTCACTGCGGTTATGCTCCCCCCCCACAAACAAAACATTCTTCCTAATATTACAAGCATAAAAATGTTAAGGCGCCTCACGGAGATTCTTCATGTGAAGTGTTTTCTTGAGTTTATGTGGCTACAAGTTTGTTTGCGGGGCTCAAATGATGGAGGGCGGCAGAAAACAAAAGTCCAAGTGTTTTCTTTGCACTAACACTCAGCGTGTTGTGCCCCATCTGCTAGAATCAATAACGCCGGCGTCTTGTTCATCTTTTTTTTTCTTTATGAAACGCACTTACTCTTAATTTCATCCCCGAGTGGTTTTAGAGAGAAGAATGTGGAGTTACCTATAAGCGCCACGCCGCCATAAATCAGCGGCGGCGCTAGTATCGATTGATGCTGATATATCACACAAATTTACTGTCACTTCTGTTTTCAATTAAAGATACAATCAGTCAGATAATGACTTAATTGGATTTTACACAAGATTGACTTTTATGGCCGGCGCTTTTACGACTTTAGTTAAGGGAGGCCATTTTATCACAGCGAGAACAAAGTGTCTCGCTATTGCTCCCCCCCCCCCCCCCCCCCCCTGACACGACGTCCCCTGCTGGCTCGTCATGTTAGTTCCACCTTCAAAAGTCAGGCTTAACTTGATCCTGTGATATCACGTGAGACTTGAGCTCAGTGAGCGTTGGAATGATTTTGTGATGATAGCCACAGAACAGGACCGAAAAGTTGTTTTATCTGATTAGACATGTGGCATCGAAACAAGATTGAAAAAAGAACTTGGCCGTTAAAACTGTATACAATACAATCCAACTTTTTTTCTAGAGCGCATTTCACAACGGCTTGAGCTGTATCAAAGTGATTTCCATATGGTGTCATATTAATTAGCGGGAAATTAGAACATAAATGATAACACATAAACAATAGATACCAGAAGAACAGCAGAAAAGCAACAGTCTCAAGTTGAGTCTAAAGATAAAGAATGAAAATATGTCTCCAAATGACTTTTAAAAGTAGACAGCGAGGGGGCGGGGCTTGCCTAACATTCAGTGGGAGCTCATTCCATAGGGAAGGACCGGCAACAGGAAAGGAACGATCCCCACCTGAGGCTGTGCTTAGTCCTCGGCACCTCCAGCAGCATGCGGTCCGCAGACCTGAGGCAGTGGGCAGGTGCGAAGGGGTGGAGGAGCTCGGAGAGGTACGCTGGAGCGAGGCCATTTGAAGACTTGAAGACGAACAGAAGTATCTTAAAGCAAACTCTAAAGTCCACTGGGAGCCGCCAGTGAAGTGAGGCCAAGATTGGGGTTATGTGATCCGCCTTCCGCGCAACAGTTAAAAGACGAGCAGCAGGATTTTGGAGTGACTGGGCATACTTGAGGGAGGACTGGCTGACTCCAAAGTAAAGTGCATTACAGTAATCTAACGTAGATGTAACCAAGGCATGGATTACTATTTCGAAGTGGGGATGGAAAAGAAAGGGCTTCACTTTTGCCAGCTGCCTCAGATGAAAGAAGTTGGATCAAACAACAGCACTGATTTACAGATATAATTTAAAATCACTTTCCAATTTAAAACCCAAATTGGAGACTTTTGGCTTAGATGGGGCACCAGCAGGGGGCCAAGGTCAACTGGGTTGAAAGAAGAAGGGCCACTGGGACCAAACACCATAATTTCTGTCTTCTTTTCGTTGAAATTCTAGAAATTTTGATTTCCTCTTGATAGGACAAAAGTGGTCTCAAGGAGAAAGCGTCCTTTTTGCTCAGCGGGACATAGACCTGACTGTCATCCGCATAGCAATGGAAGGAAATTCCATGTTTTCGTAGGATGGAAGTTGGGGGAAGCAAGTATAACGAAAACAGCAAAGGCCCCAAAACAGAACCTTGTGGAACACCATACGACAAAGGGGCAAAGCGGGACTCGGAGCAACCTAGGCGAACACAAAAGTCCTGCCAGTCAAACTGGATCGAAACCACTCTATGCGCTACCACTAATGCCCACCTGGTGCTGTAAACGCTCCAGAAGAAGACTGTGGTCCACTGTGTCAAACACTGCAGTTAAGCATTGAGTGGATTTTGTGATGATAACCACAGAAGAGGAAATGGATCTCACTGTAACTGCTCAGTCAAAAATAAAAATAAAATTAAACTACAACGGACATCATGTATGCACGAATACTCAAAAATGCATACAATACGTAAATACGGAAAAGAAAGAATGCATGAAATACAGAATAAGAAAACTGAATAATAAATAATTAAAGATAATAGTTATAATAGTATATAATAGTAGATAATAGTAAATAATAGTATCTATCTATCTATTTCTCTCTCTCTCTCTCTCTCTCTCTCTCTCCATATATATATATATATATATATATATATGGAGAGAGAGAGAGAGAGAGAGAGAGAGAGAGAAGTAGAACTGATATTTTATTCTAATGTATCTGCAGACACGAATGTGAATGTGCTCAAACTCGATTGAGATGGGCGGACAATATTGCTCCCCCTGGGACCCTTAAATCAGCCGGCCAGTGACAACAAGCCACGCCCCACAATCAGCGCCTCCTAATCACGGCCATCTTCCCCCTTGCAGCCCACCTCCATTTTTTGTGGGCAAAGCTTCTTTCCTGTCGCGAATCTTGTAAACCAAATGTTTCGCAGGGTCATGCGATGTTTAAAGTACGCGTTTCAGCAATCTTTCGATGGTCACATGGAAGTGCAAAAAAGAAGTACACTACACTCAACTGTGGATATTGAAAACATGAATGATAATGTGCAGGGCAGTAAAACAGACATAGGGAAGTCCATAAAGTCTGTCACAACTCACTCATTAAGATGCAGTGATAGTCATTCTTCTGAGAGGATAAAGAAAACATGTCTGTAAGTATCTGATGACCTGTTTTGCTTTGGCTTTTCTATTTTTCATCATCCGCATTTAATGCTTGTGTTGAGATAATATTGAGATTTCTTTTCAAATTGTACAATTGATTTGTTTGATTTCTACAAAGACGCAATAACAAAAATCTCGACATTTAATATGATTTTTTCCACATATATTTTAGTCCTTTTAAGGTTTAAAAATATGTGGTAAAAATATATCCAGTTGTTTTGTTCTTTCAGACAGATCATCCACACTCAAAACAGTCTTAGATTTTTCAAAATTTTGATCAGTGATTAATTGAAAACTTGGAAAATATTCTAATTCACATTTCATCTCATTGTTCAATAAAACATTCACATTTTTAATATTCTTTTTTACAAATAATCTTGACTGTTTTCGCCACAATCCAGATTTTTATCAGGAATTTAAACAAATTGTATGACAAATATGAATAAATAATGTTCAATAAAATGCTATTAGTTTTTTAGGGGGAAAATGTTTCAACAGTTTTTCTCTTGACCGATGAATAAATTCATCCTTGTATATTTTTCTGCCAAATCTTATTATGAATGAACAGTATTAATTAATTCCTAGCATGGTAGTTGGAAAAGAAAGTCTGGAAGTTAGTCTTGCGCAGGACCTGGAGTCCGTCCAGACCCATCACGTCACCTTGAAAAGGTGCTGGGCCATTTTCCAATTAAAAGCTTAATGGCCCCACTTGATTCGCTGTCCTGTCATCCATCCCATAATGTGCTTCAATAAACTCACTGCTCACTTTCACAGGCCTCCATTAGTGAAGATCCTACTCCATTCTGCATTCACAGCAGCACATGAAAAACGTACAAGTTGTAAAAGTTGCAGATGATTTCCAATTGAATTGCTCTTTTATGTGTTCCAGATTAATAGTCGATTGTTTGTTGGGGAGCAGGATGGTGTGGACGACCACTTGAAGTTGCTTCCACCATGCTTAATGGAGGTTTGGGGGGCGGCAAAGAATGTAGTCATTTTTGAGGCAGATCTGGGTCAAGGATTTTTTATTCCGTCGCTCATATTTGTAAATTTTGTTCTAAATTCCTTAATGAAAAATACATGACATCAAACACGTTAGACACAAATAAAAGGTGTAAAGTGTAACAAAATATTTTTAGTTTACTTTAAGAAATGAATATATACATATATATATGTATATATATATATATATATATATATATATATATAAATATATACATATATATATGTATATATATATATATATATATATATATATATGTATATATAAGGGACATATTAGGTAGAGCAATTAATCAACTGCTAACTCAAAATTGTTATTTTTTTGAACACTTTTTGCAAATTGTTTTTTTTTTTCACATTTTTCCCAATTTCTTTTTTTTTATCCATTTCTTTCTTGTAAAGTTAAACAAATAATAAAGGATAGAATAAATTGAAATGTAAAATGTTTTGCCATTAAGTCACATATTAAGTGTAACGGGATGAAAAAGTTATTTTTTGTAATACATTGAAATATTTGACCAGTAAATCGGTTAGCGGAATTTTATTCTGTCAAATATTTGAATCTGCATTAACTTAACTAAATCCATATGGGTCTAATTAATATACCAATATTTTTTTCATCCCCTCCTAACCATAAATGTAAAGAAATTGGGTTGTTTTTTATTTTGATATATCTGTAAATTCGGTTGCAACACAACATTTTTGGGGGTCTGATTGGAACATTTTGCTTCATTTCTCACATACTAACACATGAAAAACAAATATTATGACTGCAACCTGAAAAATACATAGAAAAAAATTAACTGACTTATAAATAAAACGTAAAAAAGTGTATCTTTTCTGCACGTGTTCCAGTTACTGAACAGGTCACGTGCATTGTGATTGACAGCCAGGACGTTGTATAATTGTGTAACTAATTATTCACTCGAGGCACCAAACTATTTACGTCTGTGTTTTCATCCATTCCCCATAGATCACATTAACGTTTTGATTGTCAGCCGGGTGGGTGAGTGGGCGTGTGTTTTGTAAGTGATGGTCCTCAAACTGCCGCCAGCCGGTCCTCGTCCCCCTTCAACTCTCATCCCTCTCATCTTGAGCGTGCGACAACTTCGCAGAACACACCGAGCGTGCACGTCGGCGCGGGCGATGAACGGCTACGGCTCTCCGTACTTGTACGTGGGCGCGCCGGTGTCGCAGCCGCCGCGGGCGCCCCTCCAGCGGACCCCCAAATGCGCGCGGTGCCGCAACCACGGCGTGTTGTCGTGGCTCAAGGGCCACAAGCGCTACTGCCGCTTCAAGGACTGCGCCTGCGACAAGTGCATCCTCATCATCGAGAGGCAGCGCGTCATGGCCGCGCAGGTGGCGCTGCGCCGGCAGCAGGCCAACGAGAGCCTGGACAGCCTCATACCGGAGGCCCTCAGGGTCGTGCCCGCGGAAGGGACCACCACGGCTACGGCTACGGCCACGTCGGCGGCGGCGGCGACGACCACCGGCGGGTCTGAGGCCAGCTGGAGGAGTGCGGAGGAAAGACCAGGTAAGGACGCCCACGTGCAAGGTTGGCAGGCACTTTTCTGGAACAAGTCAACACTCGATTCAGCTCGCTTTTGGTTCTTTTGCTTAATAAATCGGTTTTAGTAGGCCCTTAAAAATGACATTTTAGAAGAAAACCATGAAAAACACAACGCTTGTTAGTGCATGTTTGATTTTAAGTTTTCTAGTTGCTGTCGACTGAACGGTTAAAAAGTCGTCGTGATCACCGAGCAAGGGTTTATTTTATGATTCTTGGAACATTGGAATAAAATTAACAAAAAGTTTGAAACTATGATTTCTGGAGGAAAGGTGGACTAAATTGTGCATTTCATGCTGGCGCTGTTTAAAAAAACATAAATTGCATTCACGAATGACTTATATTGTTGCCGGTATAAAAATACAAACAAACTGTATACCAACTGTATATAACACACACACACACACACACCCCCACACACGAGCACTTACATTGAGAACACGCACGCACAAACACCCCCCCCACACACACACACACATTTATATATATATATATATATACATATATATATATATATATATACAATATATATAAATATATATATGTGGATATAGTGTAAAAATGTTTTACACATAAACACAATAACTTTGCAGCGCTTTTGTCGGCTATACAAGGATTAAATTGTGTGTATTGTATCATTTAAAAATACATGCAAATATGACATTAGTGTCTCTTGCTATTGTGGCGTAAATGCTCATGCATGCATGTGAAATGACATGTTTTAATATAAACAAATCGTATATATATATATATATATATATATATATATATATATATATATGTATATATATATAAAATAAATGATTGAAGGGGACGGGGCTTCATTTAGTGTATTTCATGTTGTTTTAATGTCACACTCGGCCTTAAACGGACAAATAAGAGCCATACTTGAGATTTTCATCGTGAAATCCAAACGAAATTGCTCCATATTATAGAGCATTTGAATTGCACATTTTATCCGTCACCTCTTTTATTTGCCTGTAGAAAATTAAAGGCCTTTAAAACATGACCAAATTAAACAAACAATTTCTATATATGATTCACGATACCTTCGAACGAGATGTTTTCTTTTTGACGCTTGAAGTATTCTAAACGCACCTCAAATAATTCAAAACGACAGCAATTGAAGAGTGAAAACGATCGAGTTGTTTCCATTTTCGCAAATTGAGATGAAATGTTGCTTGGCAGCTCTTGATGATTTGACACAATCGGCACGTTGACTGAGCAGCTTGGCAGAGAGCTACGTAAAATAAATGATCATTATTACTGACGTTTCTTTTTTTTTTGCATCTGTCCGGACTTCGGCATGAGTCGCTGAAATTCACGTCATGTCATGTCATGTCATTATCCACACCGCTTATCCTGCAGAGGGTCGCGGGAGGGTGCTGGAGCCTATCCCAGCTGACTACGGGCGAAAGGTGCACTATACCCTGAACTGGTCGCCAGCCAGTCACAGGGGAGACATAGACATCGTCACCAAGTGGGAACCGATCCCACGCTGCCCGCACACAAGTCAGGCGAATGTACCACTACACCATTCACAGAAATTCACGTATTTTTTGTAAATAAAAACTACAGAAAACACGCTAAAAACATTTGTATACTTGTAAAAGTGGATATTGAAATTATTATACGCAGGAGAAAAAATAATTTATTTATGTCAAAAATATGGATGAAACATTTCTTATGTAAAAAAATATATTTAAAAAAATACACAGCCACATGAAAATTTAAACATGTGCAATATCCATTATATACTAAACAATACATTGTTAAATATGAGTTATGCGTAATAAAAGTGGAACACAGTACAATACTCATTTAGTATCAATTGTATTTTATTCATTCAATTCTAATTTGTTTTCACCAGCAAATATTATAAATCTAAAAACAATAATTTGCTTTTTGACGACACTGAGCAGCAGAATACCTAAAATTCCTTTTACCATGATCAGGGTTGCGTGGTCACTTGTTGCTAGGCAGATTTCACAGGGTTCCTCATGAAATATGAATATGCCACTCAAACCAAACACTATAAAGGATTGAGAGGCAAGTTCATTGTCCATATTAATTTCACCAATGAGTCATTGCTCCGCATTAAATATCAAACATGAAACCGTGCTGCCTCCTGTTTTGCAGACGGTCCAGAAGACGGGAGCGGGGACGTATCTGCGGCCGAGACCGGAGGCAGCTCTGGTGAGCAGGATCAAGATCAGGTGAGCTCCCCAGAAGGTTCCAAACCAAACTCCTGTTACACCCCGGAGCCCGCGGATGGCCACTCGGGGGAGAAGGAGGTCAAAGCTGCCGAAAGTCCCCAAAAGAGCCCTGCAAGTCCAGGCAGCCGAGGGGTGCTGATAGAGGGTCTGGCCGGCTCGGTCAACCTGCCCTTCAGCCTCAGAGCAAACCGACCCCCACTGGAGGTCCTCAAGAAAATCTTCCCAGGCCACAAGGCCCCTGTTCTGGAGCTCATCCTCCGGGGCTGCGGGGGCGACCTCGTGGGCGCTATCGAGGTGCTGTTGTCCAGCCGAAGCCCAGAGGGAGGCACCCAGCCGTATCCTGACTTGCACCCGGACCCCCTGGTGCTTCCGCAGGGCGGGCACCATTTTGAGCACAGCCTGGGCTCCTACCACCCGGTGACGTCCTCCACCAAGTGGTCAGTGGGCTCCGCCTTCAGGGTGCCGGACTCGCTGCGCTTCACATCCGAGTCACCCTCAGTGGGCACCCTGGGGGTCCCCCTGCAGCACCCGCGCTACCCGCTAGTGTTGCGCAACTCCCTGACACGGGGACCAGGCGGCGCCCTGGTGTCCAACGATGTGACCCTGTGGAACACCGTGGCCCTGCAACAGCAGTACCAGCTACGCTCAGCCGCCGCCGCCCAATACGTGTCGCCCTTTGGCCCGGCCGCGGCCCCCGGGGGGTCCGTCTTCCGGGGGGCCTCGCTCCTACACCAGCATCACTCCAGAGTCACAGAGGAGGCCCGCGGTGGCATCCAGGATGGGGAGGGCTGCGGGCCTGGAGCCAAGGGGGGCCTGTACTCACCCGACGAAGACTACGAGGAACGCTCGGATTCGGCCGACTCGCGGATCTTGAACACGACCGGCTAGAATGCATTTTGGTTTGCTTAGATTGGACCCGTACAAACAATGACGTGTGCGCCACCCGTGAATGTACACACGTCTACGTCTGCTTCCTGTCAGCATGTTGTCATGATTGTGAGCATGCGTTGAGTGTGACAAATAAAAGAGAACCACTGGAAATGTAAACTGTGTCAAACGTCGTCATCGTATAGCTTGGCCACAACTGCCATGTTGCACACAAAAGAAAATGATGCAAATGGAAATCATCTTGTCACCTTTCAACATTCTTAACTGGGACACAAATGGAAAACATAATTCAAACATCGCTTTGAAACCCTCTACAAACAATTGGCCACACTCAGAATGGCCCTTGATTTGGTTTGGGAAGTAAAACTTGTTACTGTTGCAAAGCAGTTTTACGTTGTAATAACTGTGTTCACTTCTAGCTGGCCGACGAGAACACCAACATGAGAGAATCAGCCATGAAAGATTTCGACCAAAGTCACCACTACACTAATCCCAAAAGTACACAAAATAGAGGCGTTACTAAATGAGTGTCCTCAAAACACATGGCTCTCCTCCATGTTTAATATTGTTACAAACATGCCTGATGGTTTTATTGGATAAGCAGCTGTTGTGACGGCCGGCCGGCGCGACCGCGATGTGGAGAGCACGAACTTTACTGTGGAGTGATGCAGGTGAGTGAGTGCTGTAGCCTATCCCAGTTATTTTCAGGCGGTAGGCGTGGGACACCCTGAACTGGTTGCCAGACATGCAATCGCAGGGCACACAGAGACAAACAACCAACCGCGCTCACACTCATATTTAAGGCCAATTTAGAGTGTCCAATCAAACTGCCACGCATGTTTTTGGACTGTGGGAGGAACCCGGAGTAAAACCCATGCAGGATCGGGGAGAACATACAAACTCCACACAGGAAAGCCAAAGCCGGAATTGAACCCACGACCGATGCATTGTGAGGCCATCTTGCTAACCAGTCGGCAGATGTGCCGCCCCAGGGGAAACATACAAATTGAATATATAATATAGAAATATTTGAGTGAGATCTTTTTGAAAACATGCACAAAGTGAGTTCTTGCAATAATTGTTGATTTGCTCTTCTGCAATTTTATGCCATCTATGAATAGGAATTTTGATGCAAGAGAGCCCTTTGCATTAGGGCGAAAATAAAAAATCACAAAATATTTATTTCTCTTGACCTAAAAGACGTAGTTGAGGAGCAGATTTTTTATTAATGAATTTGTGAATCTAAAATATATCATGATACTCTTCTGGACTTTTGTCCATTGTTTCAATATAAAAACAGACAAATACACATAATTTGTCTTTAATGAGAATTACATTTTTGTCCTACATCTAGTTAGAAAGTTCTGAGTCGTCTGTGTCCCATGTAGCGCTGATAGAAAAATGATGGCCCTCCTTTGTTTAAATCCCAGCTCGCAGCTTGTAGCCAACAGCGGTCAGCTGACATTGCTTTATTCTCTTGCCATCAATGACAGTGTGATTGGTTAGCGATTGTTTAGCACTTTAAATGAGTGATTGTTAAAGGCAACAATATATGGCAGCATAAACCGCGGTAGGTCGCCACAATCATCTCTCATGCTATGCATTTCTGTGATATGTTGCCAAAGTGCTACGAGGGCCAACTCCAAAATAAAAAGCTGACAAAGAAATGAGCGCATGTATTTAAGCAAACAGCAGCTGATAATGGATAGCTGCACATTTAAAACAAAATAGAATGTTTTGACATCTTGGGCTTACTTCCTCTTTCAGTGCCACACAAGTGTAATAAGAAGTGAAACACGAACGGAACGTCTCATCAAGTGAGTGACACGCCAACACACTTGCTGGGAAAGTCATCGTCTTCTCCACCAGGTGGCACCATTACAACACAAAAAGCATCACCATCTAAAAAAATATAACGGCTTTTTATATATATTTGAAGTCATTCTGCAGTTCCATTTATATACAAAAACAAATGCTGCCATCTGCTGGTGAACTTTTTTACTCAGCATCCGTCAATGAGTCCAACGGCTCCAGTTAGTCGGTCGAGGCCAGTTGTGTTTACTTGCTTTAGTAAAGTGTGACATCTAGTGCTTATACTTCAACATGACAGTTGCCACTTTTATTATTTGGAAAAGGCGCTCAGTTACCACACAAGATCAACAAAAAAAAATAATTTAATCAATGTTTCAAGAGTTTCTTGCATTAGAAATTTTATCTCCAGTTCGCTTCTTGCAATGTACATCTAAATAACCACAAACAACTGGGCCAAAGTTGAAGTTCAAAGTAGTAATACAGTTTTCTTAACACACAAAATATGATCAATTAAAACAAAAAATGCATCAAACGAAACAACAACAAATTTGAATTGGCATGGTCTGAGTTGACTTAGTGTGTTGACTGCCGTGTTGTGTTGTGTTTTGACTTCCACCAGGTCAGGGTTGAGGTGTCAAAGTACTTGAGATGAAGACAAATGGCGCCCACAACGTCTGCTTATGTCCTTAAGTGCATGTGTTGTGCGTCCATCACATGCTAATTAACATAACAGTGCTCCTCTTCCGCTGATAGTGGCGCGCACCTCCTCCTTCTCCTCCTCCTCCTCAGCGGGGCACTTCCAACTAGATGCTGCTCTTTCAATCAGGAACACCACATGTGATCAAAAGTCATTTCAACTCTGAGTGTGTCTATACGCATCTAAACACAATATGTGCAGTCTAACACACAAAAGAAACTTCAATTGGTGTGAAGACTTCAAAATGTAAAAAAATACATCCTTACAGAGATCCCCCAAACACAGCAAGAACTGAGGAAAGGTCCAAGTCTCCAGGAACCAAAAAATGGGGCCTGGAAAATCTTCACAAGGCAATAAGCCCTCCGAAGACTCAGTCGTACCACCACGAGAACCCAAAAAATGTTCTTTACCAGGAGCTGGAACTGCAGTACTTCCTGAAGAATCACTGTGCACTTCTAAAGACTTTTTTGAGCTCCTGGAAGAACGTCAAAAGGTCTTTAACAGGACCTGGAACCTCTTGAATAATCATTCTTCCCTCCCAAAGACTCATTTGCTGGACCCAAATTCCTTCAATGGGACTCCTTCAAAGTCAATGAACAGTCATAAGACTGCTTGGAATTCTCTCAAGAAACCGAAATCTTCCTGACGCCTATAAAATTCCTTCGAACCACCACAAAAGCCCTTCATCTTTTTTAACAGGGACGAAATCTACAAATACATCATGAATCAGTGAAACCAGATAAGCCTTCGGGAATTAGTTGAGACTGATTTGAACCCATGCAATAACCCCAATTCTTCTTCATAAACAGAGACCAGATATATTCAGCAATGAATAAACTACCGTGTCTCAAGAACCGCACAAAAAGAAAAACATTTCAGACAAGCTCCAAGGCCTTATGCTGGGGAAACTGACGATCACAAAGTCAACATTGGCTGTGGTAGATTGTGTATTTCCAAAGGCGAGATTAGGTTTTTATTGGGTCTTGGATTCTTGGCAAAGTAATTAGTGATCCCAAAGACGATCTCCATTTGGAATCTGGGCCTGTAGCTGGAAAACGTCTGGCAGAGGCCTTCACATTGGTAGCATGTTCTCTCATAAAAATGGTCAAAACTTGGCTTTGCCCTCATGGGGACTCACAGGCGCGGTTTTATTAAGAATTCGGGACTCCCCCTCTCAAAGAAATGGAGTCCCTTCACAAGGACCTCTGTAAGACCTTCAAGGTCTACAAGCTGTCACAAATTTGCTGGTGTATCTTTTTTTCTTTACAAAAAAAAAAGATGCCAGGAATTCCTTCCAAGTACCATCCCAGAGGTCCTTAATGAGCCACAGAGAACACGTTACACCTGGAGGTGTCCGAACCCCGGTGATGAGCGCATCCCGTCGACCTGCGCTGTGGCCTGGGCCCGTCGGATCAAAGCATTCCTAGCCAGGAAACTGCGGCGTGGGGTGGCCGCTCGTAACCCTCGTCGTAAATTAAGAGACCAAGTAGAGAGTCAAGCTGCACCTGCAGGTCTTCACCCCCAACCTCATCCCCCCAAAAATCTACTCAACCCTCCCTTTCTCCACACATGGAGGAAGAGTTAGGAACCCAGAGAAGCCCAGGCTGCACACTTCAACTTCTTAGATTGAGGGTTATTAGAATATTATTACACTTATTTGATAATAATGCACAAAATGTACATACATTCATGCATACCAAAAAAACTAAATATGAATGCATCTTTAACAAGAATAAAGTGGAAATAAATCACATAAAAAAAAACAAAAATGATAATTACTATAAAAGACGATCAAACAAAGAAGGCCCAAAAAAATAGTCAAATGATAAAACAACTAAATACATTTATAAAATAAACATGAGTCAAATACAAAAATGTGTAACAACAGTATAAAAATCTTCAAAGTGTGTTTGTATACTTTTGTTACACATTTTGCTGACATCACTATACTTAATGAATTATGAATTAGCGCTAAAGGTCAACATAACATGAGCAAATCTTAGATTGCTATGACAGTTATTAAATAATAAGTATTTTATAATAATATATATGAAACATGAAAAATATAAATATTCACGCATAAGTACACGCACATACATATACTGTAAAAATTAAAGCATTAACTGTGGAGATTAAACAAAAACATTTTAACACAGTTAAATATTTTAACTCAGTAAACGCAGTTTTATTTACTTCAAAAATAATTTGCTTACTTTGCACCGTGCTCAAGTTACCGTTGCTGGACTGTTGCTTGTGGACAGAAATAAATGTAACATATAATTTTTGAGAATTACCTGGAAAGATTAATCCGTTTATTTCAAAATCAGCACATATCAAAAAGCTTTTTCTACCTTAGCGCCAATTGGCCGGCTCATTTGATGTTTTCATTACTGGCTTTTGCAGAAACGTTTATATTCTTGAGGAATTTGAAAATAAAATACACGAAGAAGCTTCTTGGAAAAAATGAGCTAACTAGCATAGCTTGTACAACAATTTCTGTCTATAGCAGGGGTCTCAAACTAAATTTACCTGGGGGCCACGAGAGGCAGACTCTGGGTGAGGCTGGGCCGCATCAGGTTTCCCGCAAGAAAAAAATCAAAAAAATCTAATCTTCTCAAATGTCTTTATTTTTATTTTTTAACACAAAATAAGATTTAAAAATAAATAAGGAATTAATAAGAAAATAAATAAGGAATTAATAAGAAAATTAATCAGTAATAAATAATAATAATAATAATAATGAGTCAAATGTCTGTATTAACAGTTCTTTAATCTTCTTCTGAACATGAATTGTCCTGAACATGAGTGGAACATTCATCAATCAAACCCCTACTAAAACATCGAAAAAAAATTACAATCCTACCCTCGTTTTAAAGCTGAAGATGTGCCCAACAATAATCCGCGGTTCAATTTTATCCACTGTGACCAGGTAATCCTACATTTTATAATTAGTCCCGTCTGTGCTAGTGCTGATGCAAAGCTCCGTCAGACTGCACATCCTGTTCGCGCATGGGTCTCCTGTCAATCAAATCAAAATCGTGTCAAATACCAGAGATCCTAAGCATAAACCATAGTTCTGGGATGAGTAGGCCTACTTCTGTAGTTATAAAGCTTTAATTACACTGTAATTAAAGCTTTATAACTACAGACTGGCACTTTACACGTGTAAAGTGCTAGTCATATCAAATTCGCGGGCCGCACGAACATTAAACTTTCATAATAAGGCGGGGGCCGCAAACTATCATCCCGCGGGCCATTTGCGGCCCGCGGGCCGCGAGTTTGAGACCCCTGGTCTATAGACATTGACTTAAATCAGTATTGCACATAAATACAGTAATGTGTTTACTTGAAACACCATGATATAAGATTAGGTCATTTTAAAGACCATTTTTTCATTCGTACCTAAAAACAACAATTTAACGACGATTAAATAATACTTTTCAGATTTAACCACTCGGGAAGCTTGATGACTCCCTATTGGTCAGTTTTTTTTCCTTTGCTTCGAGAGACAGCCAATCAGTCAAAAGGGGGCGTGGTTTATGAAAGGAGTTGCGGTGAGCTGGCGCTGCACTAGCAAACTTGGCTCAGTCAGTCGGTACACGCATACGCACAGACACACACGCACACGCACACGAACATTCAGACCCATTCAATCAATTAACAGTTATCGGGTTCGCTGCTTTCCAGCAGGCTGGAAAACATTTGGAGTGGTGGGACCGTCCACTCGTGGAGGTAAAATTAATTTTTCATTCTTTGTCATGTCAGTACTGCCACTAAATTGCATGTATAAAACTAATCAATGCATGCCTTAATATTGTTTCATTATTTTTTAATGAATTTAACACATGGTTTAGTCAAGCTTGGAAACTAAATTTCTGTTTTTTGCATTTATCATTTATAGTTGGTGGACTTTGCAGGGCTTGTTTTCCCCCCCATATGGATTAGAATCCTTCAGTTTTTAACATCTAACTCTGTTTAATTATTCATTCCTATAGTCTGGATAAAAATCAGGCATTTTAAAGTGTTTTAAGTGTATTAATAATTTATATGAGTCTTAATTATGATTCTGAAATTTTTGACATAACTTTTTAAAATTATTTATTTTTTATTTCACGTAGTATGCATCGTAATTCGTGACTTTAATAAATACTCCTAGTTTAACTTTTTTTCTCCAAAAGTAGAAGATTACGCGAAATTAATTAATATTAGTTGCTGCGGCACATGGACAACGTGCATATTTTGTGACTATGGCAAATAAAAAAAATGCTCATATGAAATAATGTCGTGTTACCTATCTATCTATCTATCTATCTAAACATAAATAAAACATACACTTATAGTCCTATATAGCAGTCAAAATAGGCCCATTCAGAATTGTATTCTTTTTTCTTCCCATTTTGGCAAAAAACGTTAACCAAAATGTAAAGGGAAAAACATCGCTCCATATTTAGTCATGAATCACAATCCAGACTATACGGATGCAGTACATAATTTTCTAAACGAATAAAACCCGTAGAATACTACTTTGGACGAAAAAAATGAGTACTACATAATAAATTGTGATCTTTCTAGACACATATCAACTTAAAATGGAAAAATATGCAAGTAATTTCAAGTCATTAAATGTATATGGGGTTTATACGAAAGTAACTCGGATTACGCTATTAATGATCATGTCAAACACTTTTTAAAAATTCCCTTCATGTTCAGGGCGCTCGTAAACATGACCGAGGGTTGCGAGTTCGAGATCGACGTGGAGAGCGTGGAGACGGAGGCCGACGAAGCGAGCGAGCGAGCGGAGGAGGAGGACAACCGCAACCGCGACCGCGACCGCGACGGCGACGACGACTGCGTCAAGCCGGGCCCCGGAGGCCTGAGCCCGGGCGAGCAGCGCAAACTGAGCCGCACGCCCAAGTGCGCGCGGTGCCGCAACCACGGTGTGGTGTCGTGCCTCAAGGGCCACAAACGCTTCTGCCGCTGGAGGGACTGCCAGTGCGCCAACTGCCTGCTGGTGGTGGAGCGGCAGCGGGTCATGGCGGCTCAGGTGGCGCTACGGAGGCAGCAAGCCACCGAGGTGAGGCGTGATTAAAGAAAAAGAAAATACGAGCATCTATCTATCTATCTATCTTTTTTATTTATCCATTCTAAATAATAAAAAATACCTAACAATTTTTATGTTAAATGTATTTGCTTAATGATTGAGTCTAATTTATTTTGTAGGCAATTTCATTTTTTTAAGGATTTAAATTTATTTGATGTATTTTCAAGAGTTATTGAAAGTTATTCAAACTCATAGACAGCAACTTTGTCAATTATGTATCTCTATTTTGATGATATTCTCTATAAGACATTTGGACTCGTGTTTTTTCATAAATATTTTTAACCTTTTTTTTTATCTTTTCACTGTGGTGGGCATTTATTTTTGAGGGGAGCTAAAGAGTTTTAATTTAATAGACTGTTAGGTTAATTTAGCAATAAAAAAAAGTGTTTGTGTCTGAGATTGTATGGTTAAATATGATTTCTTAAGTGTTTATTAGATCTGGTTTTAAAAGACAAAATGTTCTGACAGATCTATTTTTCCACACTGCCATATTTACGATATGATTGTGCATGACACACGGGGGCGGTATTTTGGATAGGAAAGCGTTTCAAATTTGACATGTCTTTTCGTCATATCTCTTTGGTATCTATCGTGTGTAAAAAATGGAAACGTCTTTGCTTATTTGCCTGTGACACAAAGAGATTAATGGCAGCTGTGACTTCTTCTGAGACAACTGTATTTAATTTATAGATGACCTGTTTTTATTTGAACTCCATCAGGACAAAAAAGGCCTTTCTGGGAAACAAATTCCAACTGAGAGAAGGCCCATCTATCAGAGACATGTTCGTCCATCAACTCTGCTGGCCAAAAGCATCCTCGAAGGTAAAAAACTGGCAATTACATTGCCCCTCTTTTGGGATTTAAAAAAGTTCATTTTAAAGCAATTGTTGCAAAAATTATTAATATTCCTTTCACAGGGCAGTGAGTTGCTACATTCCTAATTTGGATATTTACATTGATGCTACTGTAATGATGGACAGCATGCATCTGCAATGTATTTTTGTTAAAAAGAATATTCAAAGTCGTTTACACAAGACATGAATTAATTGGTGCCGACAGCTTTAAGTCACTGTATCGTGAGCTGCGACGATACAATACATGGAGACAGCGATACTTGGTTCATCCCCCGGTGATGTTTTTTCTTTTTTCACCCAATGGACAGGTTTCCGCCCGGTACCATCCGATCCCTTCCTGGCCACCAACCCGTCCCTGCCTCCACCACTGAGCGACCGCATGCGCAAGAGGCGGGCGTTTGCCGATAAAGAGCTGGAGAGCATTATGCTGGAGCGCGAGTACAAGGAGCGCGAGCTTCTGGAGAACGGCCAGGCATCGCCGCTGATGTTCCCCAACAACATGGCGCACCACACGGTCGACTACAACGCCTACAAGTCGGCGTACTCGCCCGAGGCGCCACCTAAGGACATGTGCCTTGGCCCCGCCTGTTTGGACGTGCCCATGCCATACTCTGTGGCCACCAACAACATGGAGCCGGTCTCGTCCAATGTGAACGTGGCCACCACGTACCGGCACTACCCGCGAGGGGGCTTCGTGGTGTGGCCTCGCGCTGCCGCCCACCTGGGTGACGCCCTCCTCTACCGCCAGTGCCTCTTCAACGCCACGGCGGTGCAGAACATGAAACCCGGCGGCGCGCTGTGGGAGCCCAAGACCATGCCTACTGAGAGCCAGCCGCCGGAGCAGGACGCGGCTGATGCCGAGGGCTCGCGAGCTGCCTCGTTGCAGGAGTCGCAGCACTCGCAGCACCCGCTCAAGGTGGCACCAAAGTCTACCACAAGAGAGAACTCTGCTTTCTACCCACCCAAGAGGAGCTTCGGACAAGACTTCCCAGCTAAGGACGCTGCCAAGTTCTCACTAAAAGTCAACTCCACCTTCCACTCGCTCATCCAACACTCGCTGAGCGACAAGGGCGGTGGTGGGGCGGCCTCCGAACTGCGGGGTGCACCGTACTGTAGGGAGCTCCTGCAGGAGGCGGCGCGCAAGCTCCGGGAAAGCTCCGGCAAGGACGTGCAGACCGGCAAAATAGCCGACAGGTGCGCCAAAGACTTTCTGTCCAAGCCGGGAGCGACCAAGATGGCTGCTGGCGAGTCTTTGTCCTTCTCTGTGGAGGCCATTTTGAAGAGACCCGCCATGAGTCGAGCGTTTCATTGAGAGAGAAAGAGAGCAAAAGCCCGCGATTCGCAGAGGGATCCGGACTGAGCCTTGCTGTAAAAAAAAACGCACACCCCCTACTCAAAAACGTTTTCACTCTTATCACTGTTTTCGAACCTTTAGTGAGTCAAGCCACAAAATGATGTCAAAAAGAAATGATGTATTCCATCATCACATTTTTCACATTTATACTCAGTACATCTGAGCCTATTGGGTTCACGATTCGTTTTTGTGTATGCACTGCAACAAGCTAATAACCAAGATAAAAAAAATCTCAAACCAAGGCAAAATAAGCTCGTTCTTTGCCTGCCAAAATAATTCGTTTTTCCTGACATTTTTTAACAGCATTTATTCTCCCCTAATTCTGTAGGTAGCATTAAGACAATAGTTTTAAAACATCACGGTTGACTTATTTTAAACAATTTAGCATATCAATGTTTCCTTTCATTTTAGCACATTTTTTTTTTGCCTGGAATATTCCTCAGTTCATACTTTTTGCATGTTTTAAGCCCAGTTTTTACAACATGGCAACAAGTGGATAATTAACTGCACCATCTGCCATCTAGTGGAACATCATTTAATTGTTCGGCTTACAGATGATTTGAATTCAATAAAAAATGCACAGTAACTGCGAGTGTACATCAAGACTGTAACTCTCTTTAACAACCCGGGCTAAACGAAACTCTGCCCAAATATGTTGATCTCGTAGTCAAGACGTATCAATTCAATATACAACCTTGACACAAATTACTACTTTCTAATCAGCCTGGGCTTTGGTGCCATCTTGTTGCACTTAAGAATATTACTAAAGAGCAAAAAAAAAAAAAAATGACTGCGAATAGGTGGGGGGTACGTTGTATGTAAATATGGTGATTGGGTCCAAAAAGAACACTTAGCTGTTGTAACGTCTTTGTACAGTGTATTATATATTGTTTCTGCCTGTGCACATGGAATAACTAATTTGTCAAAAGTATTTAAACAAGTTCCTCTTGTCAATAAACTTCATAAGACTTTGTCTAAAATGTCTCACAGTTCATGCCCAAAGAAGTCGAACATTTTGATTCTGCATTTAAATACACAAGTCCAACCTCGGAATTTTCAGCCCCTGCCAGTTTCACTTCGGAACATGGAATTTAGGAGACATACAGTATGAATCACGAGTAGACACACAAAAAAGTCGCCAGTCAGACAGACACAACAAGAGTGGCATTTTTGTGGCTGACACGAGATTATGAGGAATTTGAATTTTTTTTTCATTGCCTCGGTGATTTGGACGAGCATGGCGGGAAAGTTTGATGAATGACTGTAAAAAGCAACAAAACTAAAGTCATGTAAAAAAAATAGAGTGAAACATCATGCCTGACTAATTAATATTGATATGATTGATAGTCATTCTTCTATATTCGGCAGAGATGTACTTTTTTTCACATTACATTAGACGAAGACATTGAAACATTCCCCCTTCAAAAAAAAATCAGCAAAAGTTATTTTTTGCAGATTTTTCTCCCTGTTGCTAAGTTAAACAAATATTACAGTCCAATTTTTAGCCTGTGATTGATCTACCTTTTGTTTTAAGCGTTAAAGGACCAAAAAATAAGTTTACATATATGTCATGAAATATCATTTGAATTAATCGTTTGAATAATCACTTAATGGAATTTGAATCTGTCAAATCATTAAATCAGCCTCAGACAACCCGTGTCGATCCGACCAAAACATGAAAATCTTGTTGCGGGGATGTCAACAGACTAAAACCAACCCAATGTTTGTCATGATATGAAAAGCAATACAATTGATCCCAAAGAAAAGCCACCCTCCTTTTCAGCTTTAATTCCACTTCTGATGTTTCCCGCCTAATTGCCGTGTAAAGTGACATTGCCAACTAGTGTCCTGGCATGCGTATTACAATGTTAATTTTACAGCCCTGTGCGAACTGGAGACGTTTTCACCACATTTGTATGTGGAGCTTGCAAAGACAAGATCATTCCCGTTTTAGCACGCGTGTTGTTGTGTCAACATATCCTGTGCGGGAGTGTGTCACACCAGGCCACGTTTGTGTGCGCCAAACCGCCACTGATAAATATCTGCTTAGCACTTTAGGACCACATCGTCACAGGGTGTGAGATTGAGCGTGTCAGCAAAGGAGCCAGCTGGATTGCTGATTAAACAGCTAACACACACACACACGCACACCCCCACGCACACACACGCACACACCTGCTCGCAAACGCACACACACAGCTTCACCTTATCTACAGTTGCTGTTCACACAGTAGCATTTTGTTTGTATACACACAGGTGTCGTTTGCCATTTTGAGACTTCACTGACTTTCCATCATGTTGAGAGGATGACAGGGCACACACACACACGCACACAGACACACACAAGCGAGAAAAAAATGGCCTGGGAATTTAGTCTTTGGCGTCTCTTGTTTTGCAGAGAAAACAAGGCAAAAGGTCACAAGTGTGCTTGTCGTTAATACATGTCGCTGCTGCTGCTGATGTTGTCGTGTTAAATGTCACAAGGATTGCTAAGATCTGAACGCATCCTATTGGCAAGTAGATGTCAAAAATTGCTTAGGACACATTACATCACACAGGTCAGGCATCTCACTTGGAACAGACAAAATGTCCGGGATGAATATTTAAGGGTGGGAGAAAGTATCGGTATCGTGGCTAGATGCGATTCGTTGCCTGTTAGAATTAGCCTTAAAATAGCAGAATATGTGGTTGTTTGAAATGTAATTCTCTTTGTTTTATGTTTACTTTGTCAGGAAACCAAACTTGAGAGTGGCAACAAAAAGCTGGAACCTCTTTTTTAAAATGTTCTTTAATAGACTATTTACCATCTGAGACTACCAAGTATCTATAGTTTGTATCTCAAGTTTGTGCTTGCAAGTAAAAAAAAAAAAATAAATTCCGTCAATCGACGGTTTATATCTTGAAAATCCTGTAAGTCAGGTCACTCGTGTCTCAAGTCACCAATGCATTTGTACGTCCAGCTAAGCGGGCGGGCCAACGTAGCAGTACGGTGTTCCAGCGTGGTGATACTGGTGGGCATGAAAAAGCACGGCGGGAACTTCACGCCATGCAAAATACATCACGCTCCATTAGCTCCTCCAGTCATAATAGTGTAGCGTGTGTGGGGTGTCGCTTATCTCCGCCGAGGATTGTAGCGTACCGCCATGAGCTGCTGGCGTGACCACCGCCACGATGGCACGGATGTCTTCTAGGACACCTGGAGGAGGCCACACCCATGGAGAACATCCATCCATAAGTTATCTGTTCCACTTTCTCCTCACAAGGGGAGTCTATCCCAGCTATCATCGAGCAGTACACCCTGAACTGGTCGCCAGCCAATCAAGCTGTAATGAGGATGATGATGATAGCACGCAATGGTTGGTCAATTGTTAATGTTGTTGTTCTTAGTATCTGCAGGCACACGCACACACAGACCCCTTAGCGGTGCTCCAGCACCAGCCACTTTCACCCGAGATGAGAAAAGCGGCCTTTGCCTAGAGCCATTTTTTTTCTTACACTTATCAATATGAAACAAAAAAAGTAAAAAAATACTCTCCCTATCATTAATTCCCTCTATAAGTGCTTTTGATATCAGGTGGGTATTTGAGATTTAGGGACAATTGGCACTGAACACAAGCCCCCAGTCATGTGAACAGGGGTGTGTAGACTTTTTATATCCACTGTAGCTTCCCTAAACATCTTTTGTGAACACGCTCGATTTATTGACTGAGTCGTGTTAAAAGAAATTAATACCCAAGTATTATTGCTTTTCTATATCGCGTGAATAATCTTGCGGATGGATGCACCTGAGTATCAGCGATACTACTGTCCATTTTATTTGGTATCGTACCGGCAGGGAAATGTCACGACAACGGGCAAAAACTGTTCAGAAGGCAGCCAACTCTTCATTTTGTGTGTTTTCCAAGTGTTTTGACTTGGTCCACCTGCCATTTTGTAGCAAATTTGCCAGTCTAAACCTTCATGTAAATGCTATGGAAAAAAGGCTTTGTGTCACATTGTGGCCCCTTCGCATCGGATTGTCACACTCTGGGTTTTTGCTGCCCTGTTTGTTGTCTTTTGCACATGATTCACGACTCTTTTTTTAGAGGCCGCCACAACGTGACAGATTGCAGCTGCCGCTGCCCGACCGCCACTGCGTGAGCTGTGATTTTACTAACGCGCTGATAAATGACCGCTGCACCTGGCCGACGCCAACTAGAGTAAACAGCTAATCTGCCAAAGTTAATCCTTGAGGGGCCCATGTTTGCATAGGCCTGGAACAATCGACCGTATGTAAATGACTACAAACATAGCAGCGAAATTGAGGTTACTATTTTTTTCCTCCGGACACGTCTAGAAAATGCACATACTGTATACTTAAGTCACCTTGACTTAATTTTGGACTCATCTGATATTTTCACACCTCACCTTTCTTTATTTCATGGTGAGTCATTGAAATTTAAAACGATGTCCCGCCTACACATAATGAGGAAAACTCAAATTCCCTCCAATTTGGTGCCTCATGCACGTGGTTCAAATTTGGAAGCAATCAACAAAATCGGAGAATTTTCTAAACATTTTTGAAGTATGGTAACACTTGAAATGGCAAAAATTTGGAACAAAAACGGCAGACTTTTTGTGTCTTTTCAAGGATCGCTTGCGGAGACTTTTTTTTGTGTGTCTGTCTGCTTATGAAACAAATGCTTACCAAATTTCAGATCGCTAAGCGAAGCTAGCTTCGTGGTCGATGTTCCGAGACATTTGCTTCAGCAATTTCAGGTACAAGTTCTTACGAGCTAAGACTCGTGAGACTTCGTCTACACATAATGACAAGAAATTCAATTAGTCCCAAATGAGTCGAGGATTCATGATGTGAGTCTAAAATGGCTTCTTCAAAGCAGAAAGGCAGACTTGGAGATCTGATAGCACAACGATTTTAAACATGACAATCTTTTTGCTGCGGGTTTTAACCTTGGTGCTGCCTGAAAAACAACCTGTTGCCACTGTGCAACTTTGCGCTCGTTTTGGCAACAACGCCTGTGCTAATGTGTGTGTTGTTCCAACAACACACTGTGTTTTAACTCAGTTGGCCCTTGGCCTGTTTGAAGTGTGCACACACATGCACACACACACACAGAACTTGTGTTTTATGACGAGTCATCAAACTTCATCACCATGCCCAACCCTCATACAATGACAAATATTTCATAATAAAGTCACATGATCTATCTCCCTTTTCTTTTTTTTTTTTTCGAGGACCCCCGGAAATTACCAAAATTAATCCAAAATCGCCTCTTGAAACCATAATGGCAGACCTTCTGTCTTTTTTCTGTTCAGGTTTCTTGAGACTTTCTTTGCGGCTCAAGTCACAATGAAACATTTGGTCCCGATCTGACCATATGAAATTGACTTATTAATGGGTTTACTTTTTTTTTATTTTACTGCCATGCGGCAATGAAAAAAAGAAAAGTCAATCAATCAATTGATACACAATTTAGTGTCAGCCATCCGTATATATTTTATACTTGATGCCAATAGGATAAAAACGACGATCTGTTTTTGATTGTCGTTGCAAAAATGATACTGAAATAGCTTTTGTTGCTGAGTGAGACTGGCTTCAGGGTTTAATTTTCAAAACATTCCTGGACAAGTTGCTGATTTTACTTTCGTTGTGTCTCAACCAAAGAGTCCAGCTATTGAGGACAGGTGTCAATGCCAGCAAAGCATGTGAGTCAAGTCAGCGCTCCCCATCCTCTGTCGGAGGACGAGGGGGTGCATTTGGGGGTCAAACATATTTGAGTCCACCTGTAGTATAAACCCACCATGAAAACATGAAAGTGTTTTATGGGGGGAAGCTGCGCGACACAGGAGGATACCACCTCTGAAGTTGTGGACTCATTCAATACATCATCATCATCATCATCATTACTGGAAGGCTCAAGTACGCACAGTGAAACTGCAATTGTGCAAATCACCCCAAAATGAAAAACTGCTCAATATGATTACAATGATTTGAAAAATGATGGGAAGACATTGTTTTATTTCATTGGGGTGGAGAAGTAAGACATTTGACTGATAATATATAAAGTTTACAAACATGATCATTTTCTTTTTGTATGTTTGTTTTTAAAATGTCTACAAAGGTTTATGGCAAAAATACATGTCTAATAAATGTGTCTCTTTTATATGATAAAAAACTAATTTCATTTATTTTAAACTGTATTTCTTGCCAAAAAAGATCATTAAAATATTGAATTAGAAAATGACACTCTCAGTTTAGACCAAATTCTACGGTAAACTATTACGTTTGGCAACAATGTATGACAAATTTAAAAAAAGAGTAACTATTTCTTTTAGAATTTATTGTTTACTTAAAATGTATTCCAATATGTATTCATTAAAAACTCATTTAGTGAGAAAAATAAATTAAAATGTATGCCAAATTGGCTTTTTTAGTGATTATTTTACTTTGTGATGAATTGTTAATTTATTTTATAATTCGTTTATATTTATTCAAAATGTCTTAAAACATTGGGTTAAGAAATTGGGGGAAATGTTTTTTTAAAAGGGTAAAAAAATATGGCATTTGATTGACATACTGGATATGACAAATGTATAAAAAAGTAGTCCTTCTTATTTAAAATTTTAACAAAATATTCAGAAAAAGAATCTGAGGCTAAGTAGTTAAAATGATATTTTAATGTAATATGAGACTTTTTTATTAGCTTAATAAATATATAGTTATTTTTCATGTTTATTTAATTATTCGAATTATTAAAGAAGACAGGAAACATTCCCACAGAGATCCTCCCATTCGATTAAATCATGAAAAAAAAAACAAGGAAATATAGTCAAACGCTAATCCCTAACGCAGCATCACTTTTATGATTTGCATTGAGCGCTAATGTTCATGTGTTGCCGTGGCGACGGTGTGCATGATTGGAAAGCCAGAAAAACATGTGTGCTCTTTAAACCTGTCAGGGAAAAAAAAATAAAAATTTGACGAGCCGGGGAACCTTCTCCCGGGCCACGGCAGTGACACGTGTAAGTGGACCCCGGCGCATTTGAACATTTTTAAAAGCTTAAAAAAGATTAGGCGAGGCGGGAATCGAGCAGGGAACCGCGGTCAGACGCGAAGCGGAATAAAATAAAAAAAATTCAAAGGAAATCGTAAACGTCTCCATTTAAAAAAAAAAAACAACTGCATTCTTTTAGCGTTAGCACTTATAATGGGCCTACCTCGAGCCGTTTTTACATCACATCAGGACATGTTGTGGTATTAGTTGGAGCGGGCCAAGAATAATGTCATAAATGACGATGATGAGGCCAGACGCTTCCAACCAAGTGATGAGGAAAGCAAAGCGTGTGCAGCGCTAAACGAGCGCACGAGTTTCCATAGGTTAAAGTTCGAGTCCCACCACGCGCCACTCTTTTTTTTCTAGTCTGTGGAATATTTCGAGTGACGATGCTTATTTCTACTGTGCTTAACAGTGGTGGTTAACTGAAAAAAACTGACAAGAGAAGTGATTGCATTAATCAAATTGCCCCATGTGTCCTTAAGTAGATTAAGACTTCTACTGATTTTGCTTATTTCAACTATGTAAAGTGGTGACATCATGAATAAATAACAACAGCAATAGTTGCATTTATCCCATGACGTACTGTAGGTGAGCACATATTCCCAAACGTGACTTGTTTCTTTCTGACTCTGTGGATTATTTTTATTCGTTTCCTCTATTCTGGACTTTTCTTGCATTTTACTGGTTCCACTGGTGCTTTCGCCCCAGGGACCAGAGCGGTTTTAAACGAGGCACTTTGAGGAGTGTCACCTCCTGTAAAAAAAGAAGTGAACAAGGTCCTTAGACTTGATAGTCTAGCATCTGGGTGGTCTTGGGTGGCTGAGGACCTTGTAAAGGACCTTGTGAGGTTCTGCGAGCGACTCGGCCTAACCCGGCCCGACCCAACCTAACCTTTGCTGCTTGATGACGTGTCCAGCTGGAGTTCCATTTTCACTATCTTGTGCTCACGGGAAGTTGCCCTACAGGTAATTTTTTTTTTTAAATGCTAATTGTCAGTTCATGGCACTTGGTGGCTGGCAAACTAGCGAGCATGCGGTATAGCTAGGTAGCTCCCACTACATTTAGCTACACAGCTAGGCCGCAAATTAGCCAGCTAGATAGGCTACTAGACACGTAGCTAGCTAACATATTTTAAAGACGAAATCAATACGATGTAACATTCTCATTTTTCAAACGACTTTTATGAGGTTGGCCTTTTTTTTGAAAAAAAAATATTTTTTACCTGTCAAAGGTTGCTCCCAGTTCCCTCGTTGAAATTGACATTGTACATAATCGTACGTAGAACAATATACTGGCATCTATTTAGTTTTAATACGTGTTGTGAGTTGTTTGTTAGTTTTTCTCTTTTTGAAAATGCTTCACTTTGTCTGAGATTCCATTAGTTTAGTGTATACATGCATCCATTATCTGTTCTCCTCACAAGGGTCACGGTCGTGCTGGAGCCTATCTCAGCTTCAGTTCGGAAAGTAGGTAGGGTCACAACCTGAACTGGTTGCCAGCCAATTGCAGGGCACACAAAGACGAACAACCATCCATGCTCACACTCACAACTAGGGACAATTTTGAGTGTTCAATTTACCTGCCATGCATGTTTTTGGAATGTGGGAGGAAACCGGAGTACCCGAGGAAAACCCACGCAGGCACGGGCTGAACATGCAAACTCCTTGCGGGAAGGTCGGAGCCGGGATCGAACCCTGCACCTTTGCACTGTGAGGCCATCGTGCTAACCAGTAGAACACTGTGCCGCCTTTAGTTTAGTTTTAGTTTGTTTTTTTAAATACATAAAGAGAATTTGAGGACAGAGAGATAGAATAAAATGTCACAAATTGTGTAATAAGACAAAGTAAACTGCAACCCCCAAACAACGGTTTGACAGTGTACAGTAATAACGAAAAAAAAAAAAAAGATAATGAAAATAAATCCCAAAAGCTCAAAAAAAGAAAACAAAGGACTTACTCGAGTTGGTATTAGTTAGTTTTATGAACATAAACTGTAGTTTCACTTTGCAATAAGATTTGTATATTGCTACCCAAAATGTTTCTTTCAATTTCGTTCATTCTAATATCCTTGATTCACTCACATGAAATACACTGATGACTTTGACCCTGCTAGCTTAGTGTCACCATACGCACGCAGCGCAAAAGGGGCATGTCGTATCTACCTCTAGTCATATTGATGCTTTGAGGAACCCAGCTAAACTACGTGTCCACGTATAGACGACCCAAAACTACATTTTAAACACAACGGCACATTATTTTATACCGAGGCAAGACCACGATGATATCGAGGCACTGCGTATTCTGTAGTTACAACTTTGAACATAAGAGCACAAAGTGTTGGCCCAGGCTAGCGAGCGACAGGCGCCCGAGTGAGTGTTATCTGGTCGGTGATGTGTTTTTATTCCTTTTTTTTTTCTCTCACTTGAAAAAAAAATTGGAAACTTGAAGTGAAGGCACAGGAGAAAGTGGAGTTAAAAGACTTTTGGAAAAAGTGCATTGACACGCGCCCACATAAATGTCACACAAGATTTAAGCAACGCGCCGTCCCAGGGCTGCAACCTTTTGGCCCGACAGTTTGCTTTTTCCCACCGTCCTCTTCCCGATAGTGTGTGCGTGCTTGAATGACTGCATTGATGATCGGAATAAGTCATCTTGTCTCACAGGTTATGTCTTCTGTCGTCGAGTAATAAAGTTCATAATGAACAATGTCCTATTCTAGACATTATTTGCGAGTTTGCACGTTGCACATATGATGCTCCTCCTCCTCCTTATCATCATCGTCATCATTATCATCGGCAAGTAAAGTCTCTTTCAGTGGAGAAGAAAAAGAAAAGCACCTTGGCAAGGCTCGGCCCTTGGAGCTGGGCCTGCACAGCAAAAACTGTTTTCCACGTATGGATTTTATTTTTATGTATTTTCTTCATCTTCGTTTGCGTGCGTGAAAAAAACTAAAATACATTCAAACCTTTTAATCCAAGTCTTGTGAGCATTGAACTGAAGTGAGGGTTAAAAAAGACATGATTTATTTTAGTTTTTACACATTCCTAAAACTAAATATTATTAATATACATATAGTATAATATAATAAGTATTATATATATATATATATTTATATATATATATATCATAAAATGGAGAGATCATAAAATAATCAGAAAATATGATAATGAGATTAAATAAAGAATGAAATACTAATTTAAACAAAGTCATTTTGAAACCCATTCTGAAACTAAATAATGTGAAGCGAAATCACATTTTGAAATGAAATAATGTGATTAAATAAACAATAACATACAAAGTAAGACTAATACAATCAATCATATTAATTCTTACCGGTAGTACAACAGAAATTCAAAAGTGTTTCATTTGATGTGATTTGTTTTAGCAACGCACACATTTCGCCAGAAACCAGTGGAGCGTTTTTGTGTATTTCTCGCCTGGTCCAAGAAAACAACAAAAAATGCAAAGACTCTATTTAGACAAAATGTATTTTGTGTTGCGAGGATATTTACGAGCTGGCTTTGGACTGTTTTGGTCTTCTTTTACTACGCTGACACATGGCAATAAGATGTTGGCCCGTTTGAAGTCGCACATCTGCGTGCCAGCGGAAACGCGCAAAATCTCACGTGCCTCTTTGATTGTTACATTGGAGATATCATATGTGTGTGTGCGTGTGTGTGTGCGTGCGTGTGCGTGTGTGTGCGTGCGTGTGCTACCAGGCCGGCTGCTGCAAACTTGTAAAAGAGTGGAAGATGGGGATTCCACATGCTTATCCAAGGAGATAATAAACAAAAAGGGGGGACGGATGATATATTGGGCACATGTGGACTCTTGGAAGGATGAATTTTTTTTGGGGGGGTGAGGGGTTGGGGGGGGGGGGCGGATACTTGAGGGGTATCCGAGAACAAGATGAGTTCAGTAGATCACATCATCTGACTTGAAGAGATTCCCACCCTGGCCACACCCCCTCCACCACCAAGAGAGCCAGTGGTGAGCAGCTTGTTAAATAAATGGACAGAAGACAGAATTGCAAAATAAATGATCATTTTCAATGATAAACATATTAAAAGTGGAGCAAAAAGAAACATTCAGGAGGAACGGAAAAAAAGCGATGGTTTCATCGTAGGGTTCGGGTTTAAAAGTAAGGCATGCAAATATGGCAAGGGTTGCAAAGTAGATTTAAGGTTTCAAAATAAGGCCATAGTTTCAAAGTAGGTTTTTTAGAAAGGGTTAGGATTTCAAAGGTTTGCAAATTAGGGTCTAGAGTTTTAAAGTAATTTAGTGTTGGAAACTTGTGTTAAGGTTCTAAAATAGGGTTTCAAACTAGTAAAGATGGGCATTTCATCCTGGACGGACGCCCATTTTAAGGACGGAGGACAGTTGATACATTTTTAAAAAAGGACAGACTAAGCAAGGCTGGAAGTGGTTTTTCGGTCGTCCCTGTAATCGTCCCTAACTGAGTCAAGTACAGCACATACAAAATTCAAATATTTGCACAGAATGATGCCGTTGTGTGTAATGGCTCTCTCCCTTTCAATTATTTTCTATTACGCCCCCCCCTAGCAAGAAGAAAACAATTCATGTCCCCACACCACCACCCACTCTCCGCCTTAACTCTAAAAAAAAGCATTTCCGTTGCAAAACAAACCTACACCGCAGAGCTACTTGCTGTGCACAATGGGCAATGAGAGCGCCACTGCCAACTACTAGAGTGGATGTGCAATTACACTTTATTGTAGTACGACGGAAAAAAAGCACGTTTCTCAGGGTCAAGCGTGCCCCCCTCAGCATCGCCCCACTATTTGAGAAGCATTGCGCTAGCTCGCGTGTGAAAGCGAGAGAGGCTCTGTGAAGAAGCAATCGAGAGCCAAAATAAGCATCTTAAATTGTGTTACATTTGAGCAAAGGGATTAAGTGAAATAAATCCAGCAATCTCTATCCGAGCTCATCTGTGAATTTGCCTTCGTGTGACAACGCCTCTGAGAAATGTTCCGGTACGCTCAGTATCTACAGCTGCATTTAGCGTTGTTTGAGGGGAAAAAGCGTCTACCGGTGTTTGTTATATACATAATAGTTCATTTAATAACATTTAGACCTGAAGCAATTCTTCCAAAGCAGCTCAGGTAAGTACAACTCAGAAAAAAAGTTTTTATGGTTAAACTTAGCTATTGAGGCTTTTAATCAGGTGCATTTCGTAGTTGGGAAATTACGGTAAGTGGACGTGTATAGGAAGTTAGATAACTAATGAGCACGAAGTAATGTTTATAAATTGCCACGCATGGACACTTTTTTTGGGTGGCGGAGGGGGTGGAGGGTTAAATGCAAGGATGGCGCTTTAAAAGGACAAAGACGGAAAGCAGAGGGCGATTATTTTAAGTCAAACAGGGCAGAGCGGTAAGGATGGAAGGGTGCCCAGGTTGGACGGACTGGCAAAACAGGGGAAATTGCCCATTATAGTTATATGAAGGCAGTGAGTTCCATTTCCTGTTCTAGGGTTATCATCACTCACTTTGCATACGTGAGGAGATGGTCCGGATTTTGCTGTTCCAAAAAGCATTCACCTGATTTGTTCCTGGAAATTGCGTGCGGCCTCGAGGGAACAGAGGGGAAAAAAGTGTTTTTTGTTGCAACTATGATTTGTTGTGATAACACGCCATTAAGCGCCGGGACCAACCTGATAACGGGACTCAATGGCGGCAGCATCACCGCCGCCTTCCCTGTGGGGACGCGAGCAAGCGACAGCTAGACCAGCTTCACAAGCACAACACGAAGCGTACGTTGTATACACAGCAAATATTACAATCAAAACCTTATAGCAATGTCAAAAGATCATAGCGTATAATAGATTCACGTTCAATATCCTAAAAAAATATGAGAAAAAAAAAATCAAAAAATCATATTAAAGTAACTTTTTATGTTACTATACATATAAATAAAAAAGACTTGGTTTTATTGTGGCATAAAAAAACTAATAGGATTTGAATATGACACGAAAAGGTAAATTATAAAGTTTCCAAATGACAATCTAAATAAAATGGCCAACAAACCACCCTAACAACAGCAGAGAGGGCAAAAACTCCAAACTAAAAATCCCTTGCCAACGCTGGCTGTTGAAACGGGTTTCGCAAAGGATTTCTGTCAATAAATCATCTTGAGCCACTTTTCCTCCTTGCCAAGCCTGGCACCACACTTAAACATTTCCACACGTATACGGACTGTGAGACGCTCACCTTTAATTTAAGAGGTGTCACAAAAATATGCCGTTGACTGGAGTCGGGCGCCAAAAAGTATGTTTTAGGTTTCCACCCACCCAGGTAGCTGAAGAAGACAACCAAAGAGTTCAGAACACTGGCACACATAATTCTTGATCCTCCGTGAGGAACGACTAATGATGCGGTTTATTGTGGACTGACCATTATATCCGTATGTGTCTGCATTATACTGCCCCCTGTAGCGGCCAAGTCATACCGACCCAAAGGAGCAGCGCAATGTCCCTTGAATTGAAGCAAGAAAGTGATTTAAAGGAGTACGGCTGCGATAGGCAACTAGTCGATGTGTCGACAATGGAGTTCAATTACGGCTCGAAGTCAATCAGTTGCCTTCATTCATTCGCTGCCATTTACGGCCATGGACGTCAAAGATCCATTTGAATTGGACTGGCAGTGAATGAGTCTCAAAATCCTCGCTGAAATCAACAGGTGGCCAATTGTTGAGGAAAATGAGCTCGACTCAATTGTAGGGCAATGCCTTACGAAAAACATCGCTAGCATGATCTATTACAAATTATGTACAGACTCGGGCTGAACAATTTTGAAATTGCTCTTCCTTTTCGCAATACAATGCTGGTGATTATGCAATGATTTTTTGAATGTTGTCTTCCGATGTTTTCTTGGGGGAGAAACGCAAGGAATTAATTAATGCGCGCTACAATAAACAATATCAGATTTATTACACTGGAGAAAAAACATTTTAAAACAAACTAAAACAAAGCATAATTATAGCAAAAATGCCATTGGTTTTCATCTTTGTAAATTAATATGAGTTTTTGAGGTTGAATTATTTATTTTGTTATTACTGTATAGCTGTAAGAGGAATTTAAACAACACAAAAAGTTATAAAAAAAACAACTTACAAACCTGCTCTGAAAACTGAAAAAGAAAGACATCGCAATGCAAGGCAATTTTATTACAATAGCACAGTTCATACACGAGGCAACTCAATGTGCTTCACGCAAATAAATACACAACACCTACAAGCGTTTACAAACACATCTTTTACGACATTCAAGAGCAAAGCAGAGAAGACCTATAAAAACCTTACCAAAATTACTCAAATGTATGTTGACATTTTCAATACAACTTTATTTATATGGCGCATATGATACAGTAGTGCCTCCCGGTGGCCAAGCGGAGCACATCAGACGGAGCAGCACAATAAATTGCAGCATGATATTAAAGTTCACAAACGGTTTCATTCATTAAATTGCACATAATTACGTCAAATTAAAACATAAAATATTATAGAGTACCATTTATGCCTAATAAAAAAGGAAAGCTGATTTGTGCAATAAGTTACGGAACAAATTCAACAAGGCACCAATGTAATTAGCGACGCTAAAAGGTATTTTCCATCATCAGCTGCAAACCAGGCAGGTGGATTTTTGGCAACGGCGCAGGTCTACAAAGCGGCTGGCTAGGCAGCGACAGTTTGGCTGCTTGAATTGTTTCCATGACAGCAGCGTTTGTCGCCTGACCGTACGTTGAAACCGCGAGGAGTGAGTCGTGTGTGGAATACAAACACACACGCAGCACACCGCTGGCATTATGGCAACCTGTTTGTCCTCAATTTTACCTGCCGGACGGCCGGGAGCTGGGACATTCCAAAGAAATCATATCATATTTTCATCTGAACCAAGTGTTAAGAGAATAGCTGAAAGAAGTTGATTTGGGGTGGCACCCCGACAGTCGGGGTGGACATCTGCTAAACAGATAGCACACGTGTTTGTGTTTTCTCCTTTGTTTTTGCGTACACAGCTTTGAGAGGTCAACGAGCGCGCGACACCTGTCTCGCTAAACATCAATAAAGACAACGACAACGACACGTTGCTCTTGCGCGGGCCAACTTTGTCACACTGAAAAGAAATGGACGTGTCCAAACCGTTTAAGACAATTTCGGATATAATAATGCCAAAATACTGGAATCATTTTAGATGATAAATTTTGTTAGCGGAACAAAATTTGGAATCAATCCCATTTTATAGAATTTTGGACAAAAAAAAAAAACCTGAATCAGAGTAAAAAAGCTTCCGAACAAATACATCAAGAGTACCAATATTATTTTATCGGATTACATTAAAGTATGGTTTTACCAAGTGAGTTTTCGCAATGTTCCAGTAGAATTCATTACGAACAATGAAAATATCCTTTTGCAATCTCCAGAAATGATAATAAAAAGCATCATGTAGTCAAAAACATAATTGACATTTTTTTTTTCCCAAACATTTCTGCGACAATGTAGTCAAATTACATGTTAAGTGTAAAAGACCCTCCCCCAAAAATTATTACCATCACCCATTTTAAGGCTTCTCGAGTATTTTACTATAATTCGATTCGAAAAGTGTTGTAGAATGGAGATAAATAGTAAATAGACTTTTCAAAAAAGTAAAAAAAAAAAAAAAGGAGAGACAAGAAATCACTCAATCATCGCAACAACACAATTTACAAAGTTTAGTTGTGGGTAAGGTTTGAATTTTGAGATAAATGTAGTTAGGAGGGAAACTGAAAAATCACAATCCTGAAATGACTTAATTTCTTCATCCTAAAATCCATTTAGTTAGCCAAACGAACAATATAAAAGCCTTAAGACACAAGAGCTAATAAAAAGTGACCCATTACTGGCCTTGCTCCAACATTTTGGGACCTCGTGACCTTATGTTGTCACGGTGACGATAAAGTAAACCGTTAACATCCCCGAACGTCGCAGCATGAAGTTATCGCCTGCGCGGAAAGAGGCTAATTCCGCTAGCGGCGGGCAGCCTATTCCCATGAAATGGCCCGATATTCCTTTCATTTGTTCTCCGCCCCGCAATTAGTCGCGGTGGGGGAGGGACAGTGGGTGATCAAAGAGGGTTGGGGGGCGGCCTGCGGGTTCGCCACTCGCATGTGCACTGACGTCCACAAAGCAGAATGAAATATGAAATATCCAGTTTCTCGCTTGTAAAAGCGAATCTCGGGGAAAGGAGGTGTTTCGCACGGCTAATGCGAAACATTCGCTGCCCGCTTGCAGCCGGACCAAGTAATCGAGTACAAAAACTTCGGTACTCTACTTAAGTACTGCACTTTATTTTTAAAATTTCAATTTCTGACTACTTCTTTGTTTTACTCACTCTATTTGAAAACAGATACAGTGGTGACTTGAATTACATGTTTAGCTTAATGCTAACAAACAATACAAATCGACTGACTGGCTGACAAATATCAATAATAACAGTGTTTAAAATAAACCCATTATTTATTTATATATAAATATGTATATATATATATATATATATGTATATACATATATTAATTAGGGGTGTATATATACATTATTAGTGAGTGGGAGTACATTTGCCTCGAGTTGTTAGTTTTTGGACTCCAAGGAGGGAAACAAACATGTCAAAGCAAACGTTAGACATCTGTACTCGCATCATTTACGACTTGTGCCGACTGACATTTACGGCTTTCGTCGATCAAGGCCAGTTCTCAGGCCTCGGCAGATGTTCATCCTCAAGGGTTTTGAACGTTGAAATGTTGCCAATCACTATTAATGTAAATACTAAATGTATGAGTACATATATAAGTACAAAATAATAATTTAAAAACCGTGATGATACGTCTTTAGACCATCATCATTGGTTTCTACCACTGATAATGACGGGTTTAACTAAAAACTTAATGCAAAAAAAACAAAAAAAATCATAAAAATAATTCCAGTGAAAATATTGTTGCAAAATTTCTGGAAAAAAATTGTTACAATAACATTTGTGGGGTTTTTTTGTCTGCAATTTGTTCTCACGATTTCTTAAATGAATTAAAAATATTTTGTTTAATATTCAGACACATTTTTTTAGACACATGGCCTCCATTGTCACTGTCCAACAATAAGATTGTAAATCTGGGGCATTTTTTTTTGGGGAAAAAACATTTCAACTTTTGGTCTGGCAAAATTTGCAGACAGCTGTTTTTTCATTGGTGGGAAGTAACTTCAATGAAGCTGCAACAATGTTACGCTAATGAGCGGCAAAACGGCGTAAATGTGATACAGGTGCCGGCGCATCATTGTAGCAGTCCGCTTCTTGCAAATCAATCGTGTGCTGTCAGATGGAAGATTCCAGAGTGTGAAACGACACCTTGACTTGAGAGAAAACACTTGTGATGTCTCCCAGTTGTTGCCCCACCCCCTCCCCTCCACCTTAGCCCCCCCCCATCATGACCACATGGTGACCCCCTTCCAGTCACCTGCTGCTGGGACCGTGGCTAACCTGCCATCCCGGGCGGAAAATCTGCCGCCTTTTTGGATGCATGCCTTCACTTTTTCCTCGTTTGGATGTCAAAGCTGGCAAACTTTGGACTTTTTTTTTTTTTTGTGATGGGATGACGATTCCCTCACCACCTTTGAAAAATCCGGCACGTCTTCATTCTTTTACGTCGGTCACGCGGCAGCATTTGCACCTCAGAATACATTTGAATGGGTCAGCAAACACTGTGAGGTTTAGCGTTGTTTCATGATGTAGCTCATTTGAAAAAAAAAAAAAAAAACATTCACTTGGGTAAAAAATGGGCCAAATAAGTTACTGTGATGCTAAAATCGCAAGATACAAAGAAAGCTCTCAAAGTGCCTCAACTGACTTCTTTATAACATTAAGATGCCACAGGATGTGTCGAAGCACTCATTTTGCCTTAATGCAGCCTCTTAGTTTACACCACGAAATCACAAGCTGGCGGCAGAGCACTACATTTGTCTAAATGAAGCTCCTCGATTCTCATTAACATGGCTGCTTGGTGAGGGAGAGTGTAGGTTACCTCCTGATAACACAAACACACACACGCACACGCACTCGAATAAAGTAGCCATCTTTCATATGTGCAAATAGGCTGTCAATCACAGAGTGGGGAGGGGGGGCCACGTTCATATGGTTCCACCTCGCAGGCACAACAAGTGCGCTCAAAATGGCCGCCATCTTTCTCACATTTGTAGAACGAGGATGGAGCGAGCTGTAAATCAAATCGCATGTCTTCAAACGAAGTTTTTTTTTTGTGTGTGTCCTCCCTGTACTGCGTTCATTTACGCCTGCTCAGCATCTTTGGACTGGTCTGTCTTTCATTTCAGGTGATTTTTATTTTTTTTTGCTGGAATGTACATCACAAACTAAAGGAGTTGCTGGATCAGGTTGAGGCGCTGTAGTATGACAGACAAATTTCCGTGAAAAAAAAACATCTGTATTGAATCAAGTCAAATGAATTGACACAACAACAGCTTTTTGTTATTTTAAAACAGAAATCTTTGTTTTGGGCTTAATGCTCGTAGCCTGAGCAACCCAGAAGATTGTTGGACTCCCAGAAGTGAGTCATCTTTGTGCCGCTGTGAGCAGCATGAGGGTATTTTGGGAGGATTTCCAGCGATGGGCGACTGTTAGAAACCAGCAGAACACATTTGAACAATGGAGATAAAAAAAACAGTTTTTTTGGGTGCTGGGGGGGCTTTATTTAAGCGAGAGTGTGTTAACATTTTGATGGACGAGCGCGATCATATCACGCTTTGCTGGCGGCCGCAGGACGATGGCTACTCGTTCGACGCCGACACCTGCGGCAGCCGTGTTGTTTTGATTCGGCCGCCACCACCGAGGTCGACCCGGGCCATGAATGACCAGGCAGGCTCGAGGGGAAAAAAAGTAAACACAGATAGGCCAAAATAAATGAAGGAATAACAATTCTACCATCATGTATGCATTTGGAAAAGTTCAAACATCGAGTGCTTTGAAAGAGGATACGATGATAAGAGCGTTTAAAGAATAATGAATCTTTAGGTTTTTAATGAAATTGAAATAATGTTTGTACTTTGTACATGAGTGCAAATTGTTTTTTTTTAACTTCTTGTGTGCCGTTTTTAAATTTATGTTTAATAGTTTATCACTTTAAATTTCAATAAACCTTTGCCATTTCCTAAACTCATAGAAATGTGTTACCAATTTGTGTTTAGTCTTTTGGGAAGATTTTTGTTTTTACAGAATATATTAATCATTCCAAACGTTACATTTTTGTGATCGAAAGTTGTCAATTTTATTGCAAAGAATTTTCAAGTAAAAGTAGTGCAATGCTGATGAGCCTGGGGGACATGCTTTTTTTCCGCCGTGCTACAGTAAAGTGTAATTGCACACCCAGTCCAGTAGTTGGCAGTGGTGCCCTCATTGCCTAATGTGCGCAGCGAGTATTAACTCTACGGTGTAGCTTTGTTTTGCAACGATGCTATTATTTATAGTTGTGGCGGAGAGTAGCTGGTAGGGTGGGGGCGCAAATTGTTTTTTTCTAGCTGGGTGGGGACTAACAGAATTTAATTGAGAATCACTGAGCTACGGCAACATTTGCATATTAGTATTTTAGCATACGGGACAAAATCAAGTTGAAATTGAAAATCAAGGATTTTGAATCCACAATAGGTTATATTCAATGAACAATCCCATAAGTTCCAGCTGCTGGAGCACTTTCACCCACCAAACTTTCTGCTCTCCAAAGTGCTTCCTCACCCTTTGGGGCCGTAAGTGTTGAGTTCATGCCAATGCTTCAACACCAACAAATAAAGTGTCACAGAAATACTGTGCAGGTCCGCGATTAATCCAGCTAAAAGCGAAGAGCAAGGGCGGACAAAGTATCACTTTGGCTCGGCGTGATTTGCATGACTTTTCAAAAGGACGCCTCGATGGCATTTGAATGGATAGCGTGACTTACTGCCGCTGATGCACGTCGCCTCAAGACTGTCGCTGCCAACTGATAACATCGATAAAGACGAGTACAAACGAGAGCGGAACGATAATATTAGAGTCAGACGGGGCAAACTTTAGTAGTAAAATGTGCTTTGGAATAGGAGCCGTGGGGATGTTGCGTGCGCAATAACCTGCTGCGGTCGTCCTTGCTATCCCTAATCATGTGGCCATCCTTTACAATTGCAACGACTTTGGCAAAATGAATGAGAACATAAATATCAAAAATTCAAAGCTCAGAGTGATTCTTGCTTTTATGTTCCACTTTTTGAGCCCACATTGCACAAAAGATTCCACTGCATTTGAGTTGACAGCGACCAAATTGGTTTTCCGCATTTGTGAAGGAGAACTTTCTTTGTCAAATAAATGAAAAGCATGTTTGAACAAGCAACGTCTCAGCTCTCTTGCAGCCACAAGTTCTTCTGCTTTGAGCCTCACATGCTCACAATCATGTGTCAAATTTCACACGGACAATATTAATCTGACCGTGCAACACATAATAAACTACTGATTAGACAGATAGATCAATAGATGCAGATAATCTCAATTTACTATTTCTACAGAAAATAATATTTTTGTCATAATTGGAACCCAGCAGTTCTAACGTGCGTTTATACATATTTATAAAAAATAAAAACCCATGGGGATTTTTGTATGAATATATTTGATTTTGAGGCATACGTCACTCATTAAATCCACCCAGCACCTCAATTTTTCAGAGTCGGCACACATGCTGCTGTTTTGGTGAGCAAAATAATTCCTGGAGTCGTGTATTTTAGTCCTGAAATGAAATGAATTTGCATGGTGTTTATGCAACAAGCTTTTTTCTTTTCATCACAGTTTGCCCTCAAACAAGTGACGGCGGTGCAATGTTTGATGTAAATAAGCGCTGACTTGCCACATTATTAGGCACGCCTAGATTACCCGTTCGTTTCGGAACACGACCACTCTGCACCACCAAGTTCAAAGCCGCTGAGTTGAAAGCGCAAAAACAAAAAAGTCGATTGGAAGATACAGACACAAATGTAACATGACAAAGAATCAAAATAGATATATCTTTTGGCACTGCTATGTCTTTTTAAATCAAATCAAATCTATTCCCTTTTCAAAGGGTTGAAGATTATTTTTTTAAGTGACATATACACGGTATGCAAGTTGAAATATTTTTTTCCCAATTGGTATTTTTTTGGATGTATTTTAAACGTGTCATTGTAATCTAATCTCATTACAACTGCACTTTTTCTTCTCTTCAATTGGCACCTGAGAAAATCCCTCCTCGCTATTCCCCTTCCTTGTCTCGTTACTCCCGCGTGATGTCACCCTCGTATTTTGGAGGCTTCCACATGTTTTTTTTTTTTTTTGTCTTTCTTTCAAAGAAAACCGCGATACCTGGATTGCCTTCAAAAGACAAAATACCTGTTCCATCTGGTGGAGGCCAAGTTATTTACGACAACCTGGATTTTGTGTTGTTTTTATGACATTCAAAGCCTCGAATTACCGCGCCATTCATCTTGATGCTCACACGCCTTCCTCGGGAGGCGTTGCTATTTTTACTCGAATAAGAAGAGAATCACCTCCCTGCTTTTGAAAATGGGGCCGACATGCCTGGAATTGTCGCGCTGATGCCTTTTCCAGAGCACAGCTGGGATAAGTTTGTTCAGGCAAATTGCTGGGCGCCCAAAGAAGTCCCTCAGTGAAATGTAGACAGGCCCCTGGACGACGGCCAGGAGCGGCGCGGCCATGGAGGGATTTGGGGGGGTTAAGACGACACCTTGTGAACACCAAGGTTTCATTGTGTGGGTAAATGTCAGGGAGAGATGACAGGTTCTCTTTGGTGTCATCCATTGCAGGGCACCGGTGGGTGGACCTCGTGGTCCGCACATGTGGAGCAACCCCCACATATCTGACTAAATAAGTCATTGGGCCTTTTTGGCAACTGGAGATACGATACAGCTGAAGCGCTACATTGCGCTGCCCCCAAAGTCAGACAATCTGGAGATCAAATTCAAATCTCGTGGGGGGGTGGGATGGATCAAAAGTCAATGAAGAGCAGCAGTGATATAATTGTAAGTACAAGGAGTTACGTTACTCTTGTTCAGGGATGGACAACTTAAATGCTTGAGGGAGGTCACAATTTTTCATCAGTGCTACTGGAGGGCCACAGAGGGCCACGCACTTCCTAAACAGGTGTAGGATGAAAATACCTGCTCGTAAAATGTATTCTTTTTCAGAATATATTTTCTTGCATGTATAAAAGAGCCACAATCTTAACCCAACAAGCAAAAGGCATTCCCCCAGTTCAAAGGTTTCATTTGCATAAAAATGACCATTCAAGGACGGCACAAAATTGCTGAACATCAATCCAACAGCATCCAACTCATTTTGTATATTTTTTTTCTCACAAAAATAAACTCACTCAAAATTTGCATAGGAATTAAATCCCACGTTTGTCCTGCATATGATTTCAAATCTGCAAAAAAATATTAGGCCGACCCACTTTATAATAATAGGGCAGTATAAGACCCAATGTATCCACAATGAAGACATTAGTAATATTACAACTTAAAACTAAACTCAACCACAACATATTTGCAGTTCAATTCCCACAGAGTTGCATATTCATGGAATACAAAAATAATAATAATTGGGATTATTTTTTATCTTTTAACATTTTATTCTTTTCTTTTCTTTTTTTTTTTTAAATAGGTGGTTGGGGTGGTGGAATTCATCAAGGGGCCGCTAGTTGCCCATCCCTGTTCTAGTAGTACGTGTACGTACAGTTCAGTTGCAGCCGTGCCCCGTTATATTAAAACAATGTTGACTATGTTGTGGTCGACTGTATTTAACTTTTTGCTACAAAACATTTGCATTTAATCTTTAAGAGCATTAAAAACAATATGGAGGGGATGAAACTTAAGTGTGAGGTATGTCACTTGTGCTGCAGTAAACATTTGGTGACAATGATCTTGTTTTCTTTTTCATGAACATGCCAGGGGTGGGCAAACTTTTTGATTGGCGGGCCACAATGGGTTCTAAAATTTGACAGAGGGGCCGGACCAGGAGCAGATGGGTGGAGTGTTTTGGTAACCACCTCATCAGAGAAAAAAAATACATTAAATTTTAAATGAAAGTGAACATTAGCATTACAACAATACATTTGCCTTTGAAAAAACACAGTATTTTGAAAATAAAACATTAACAAGGTTTATTCATTTAATTTTTTTCAAGTTCAGCGGGCCGGATTAAAATGCTTAACGGGTCGCATGCGGCCCCCGGGCCGTAGTTTGCCCACGCCTGAACATAGACCTACTACATGACTCGAATTTAATGTTGGTGATGTTGGTGATGATTTAAATAGATATATTCAAATTGAAAGGCAATGCAAGTTGGCTTTATTTATGTGAAAATAATTGATTTGGGAAACTTTTTTTTTGCAGTGAACACACTTCACAACAACTTTAACTTGGATTTAAAAGCATTCACACTTTGGGCTAGCTTGAATTCTGTCAACAGCTTATTCGATTTGCATGCAGCATCACAGCTGATGTACCATGTTTAGTTTTCACTGACTGACCCAAGTCTGCTGCCTTCAGACAAAATTAATTATTGAATAGAAAACATTAAATGAAAAATAAAATCCTTCTTTTTTATACATTAGACTCTGAATTGGATTTTTTTTTTTTAATGATGAATCATACAGTGGGTTACATGGCATAGCCCAGAAGCGAACACAGCAGGAGGCTTCCTGGAGTCTTTGAACCCAAATGACTGTAAGAAACTTTGCGCTACTTTTTCCCATTTTCCCACTTCACCGCGACGCTCCGCCGGGACTTAACGGGAAACAGGTGGACATCCTTAAAGCCGTAAGAAAACAGCCCAAATAGCATAACAAGGCCCCTGCGGCTTCCCCATAAGTGCGCGCTCATTTACCATATGTAGCCGCATATATCAAGGATATAATCATTAACGAGCGGTTCACGGGGAGGTCGAGCGCGAGCCCGTCAAGCCGGGCTCTGGGATCGTTTGCTTTTCCCTGAAAACCACAAGAGAGCAAATGTTATGCTTTGCTTGTTCATAGAGCTCAGTGGCCACTATTTCCTTTCACGAGCAATGACAAATCAAGACGGAGGATAGAGTTGCCACTAATGGCTTATCCTCTGCGGCTTTCTTTCTTTCCATTTTTTTTTTTTAAAGGAAAGTTCCCTCACCATGCCAAGTGATTCAACATGCGTGACCTGACATGTTTAGGTTGAGCTAAAAAAAAAAAAAAAAAAGGAAGTAATGACATCCTCATTGTCTCACTTCATTCTAAATACAGAAGTGATGGGTATATTATTGATTGGGATGTATACGCTCTGCCGGTACCAAATGACCAGCGGGCCGGGCCGGGTTGGTTTGAGTAATGACACGATTAAATACACTTAAAAAGTTTATCACATTTTCTCTTTCAGCTGTGTTACTCATTCGGCTGCGCATTCCTTGGCCTCTTCGGGCAGTGTAACGCTCGTTTCATAATCAATGAATCATAAAATTACTAAATTTCCGCAACCACGCCCCAAATGAGGGCCGTCCAATTGGCCCAAATTGTTCACATCATCATGTGGACAACCAAGAAGTACTTTCAAGTTATCCACTTCTGGATTATTTGCTTTCATTTATTTTATTATATGCATATAAACAATTTAACATTATATTTTGCATTGTTCCTGTAAATTTATGTTGTGAATAAAGTTTGGTTAAAGAAAAGTTCATTTATTATTTTTATTATTATTTTTTTTTTAGTGTTCTTCTTCTAGTAATCAACTTTAATTAGATGTTCTACACTGCCCCCTGTAGTCTAAGAGCATACATGTAGCAGCATTTTAGGCGGAAATTACTCCTTTTATTTTTAACAAAAATGTGTTATATACTCCACCTTTAAGACAGACATACGAATATACAGTACTGGAGGCTCAACTCCTCTATTGGCTTCTCAGAACGAGAGTAATATTACGTTATTACTTTGACTTTTTTTTTCATAATTTTAGTTTGAACATGCAAAGAAATAAAATTAAAGTATGGCACAATAAATAAAAAAAATACACAAATCTTATTTTCCTATAACAGTGAACTACTCATATGACATTTAGAATTGGCTTTAAAACCTTCTTTACAAAAAAACATCAAAATGCGATAGCTAATTCCATACCCTATGCTTACCTAGCCTATCCACTTACCTATATTTAGTTTTTTATTTATTAATTAACTGATTTATGCTTGGATGTTGAAATTGCACATTTATTCGGTTCCATATTTTCACCCCATAGATGGACACACAAAAGTGTTTCATTTCTTTCATTATAACTTCACTACACTAATCTTCGCAGACGATAAAGAATATATGCTTGTCAGTATAGTTATACGGTCTGTCTAGATTTGGCGCAGAAGTTTGCGTTCTGATTTCCGTAATATAAGCGCTAATAACACCACTATGTATAGTAGATGCTTGTTGTTAGCCAGTGTGCCCTTACTATGTTAGCATTCAAATCATATATAATTTAAATTCATATGGGAAATGACTAATTGTTTCTACTGGTATGTGTGCAACTGTTCGGGCACTTATCGTAAGAGCTCAGAGTTTCATTATTCTGCTCCATTTTCAAGACGTTTGCACTCCAGTTGAAACAGTAAGCGCACCATTCAATCATTGCTGTAGTTCACGTCTGAGAAAACAAAGTCGACTGAGGTCATTTAAGGATGCAAATGACCGTAAAAATACTCTTGACGTCCTAATCTGCAAGTAAATACACACAAGCATTGAGCCATTGGCAATACAATGCAGGATTATTTTTGGAATGTAAGAGAGAAACACAAAGTCTGGCATTAATGGAAAAGTTTTTGTGGGAAGGACTTTGGGTGATTTGGACTTTATTTATAAATAAATTATTGTTGGCAGTACACTGCAATACGCCAAATGAAAAAGAGAAAATGCAGTTTACATATCAGGAACATATACGCAAAATCACTACTGGTTTATAGTGACTAAAATGAGCGAGATTGTTAGTATTACCAGGACATTGGTAAAAGAAATCAAAAACCCCCCAAATACTGGCAAATACTATAATGTAGTACTTTATGCAAAAACTTGACAAATAAAACAAAGTAGTTGAAAAATAAAAACCTTTTTCAGGAGAATTAAGAAAAATACTAAACTATTCAAAACTGGAAAAACAGACAAAATGAATCAAATTAAAATAATCTGAACATTGAAAAAATACACATATATTAGATGACTAATTCACACATGGAAAAAAAATACACAAAAAATATATACGCACATAGATAAATACCAAACTATTTCTTTAAAAAAAATCTGAGAGAATACAAAATGTTAGAAAAAGTGAAATAATAGAACAGACAAAACAGAACAAAGATTATAAATAAAGAGAACCATTTGAAGAACTTCCCAACTATTATACAAAATATGCCACAATAGATGTAAAATTTGATTAAAAAAAAAAAAAAAAAAAAAAGATCCACGGACAACGGAGACGTTTTGCTTTAGTGCACCATCGCAGTGATCCTGATTGATTTCTTGTTTTTTTAGCAAAGTACACTGCAGCCCAGCAGGTCGACACAAGCTACTTTCATACGGACGTGCGGCCTCGCCCAGCAAGAAAAACAGCCGCCATGCACGCTCGGCATCTCTGACAGAACGTCTTATTTCGTTTTTTTTTTCCCTTGTTGTTGTTGCAAAAAAAAGGGCTCGTTACATGCTTCTCTGACACGTTTCATTATCACCTGCACAAAAGCAACAGTGAAAGACGACATGATCCCCGCCGCTCATTCATCACGGGCCCGAGCCATCCGCGTCCTTGGGCTCGATAAGCGCCCGGCTGAAACCGGAGCCGATTTCTTGCTAAATTCCGCCATTAGTCACAGGCCCGTGTTTCAGGGATTAGCCAATCCCCGCGAAGGAGTGGGGGCAATTGTCGTCTGGCCCAGCGTGTTTAAGTAGTGTTTGTTTAGCGAGCATTTCTTTTAAGTGGTGTCATACTTTTAGAGGGGATTGGCCGGCTGTAAAATTCCGGGGCCCTTTGAGGTTTGCAGTGATCCGAGCACAAAAGAGCGTGCGGGGGCGAGTGGGAAACGGTACAGTAGGTGTCTAATGGTTACTTTGTGCGTGGATTGACTTGTTGCAGGGACGCGATCACCTTTCGGCAACAAAGTGAGGCGTTTTAAGGCAGTGCTGGGAAATAAACCGTCGCCCGCCATTGCAAGTTCCAGGTTGGCGTTCCTGCTATTCATGTTGATTTATTTTGTGCAACTAACTATTTGGGTCCATCTCTTGTTTATATTGGATGTAATTCCACTAGAAGAAGAATGAAAATGAAAGGACGTACTTTCAGCCTTGTCTTTGTTTTCAAGTATCGAATCGCAACCTCTTCATTTCAGATTTTTACGCCTACAGAAAGCAAAGGTCCTCTTTCTTCTTTCATCTTCTCCATGAATGTGCACAATGCAAGTAAGTACGCCCTGTTGGTGTTATAGGGATTGTGGTATTGCCCCCCCCCCTTCTTGTAAGGGTATGCCCCAGTAGCAGGTGTTACATGATGGCAGAATAAGGAAGTAAAGGCACACTTGAACACACGCTGCTGTCTCACGTCTCTTCATACACAAACAGTTGGTCGTGGCGCTAGAGACACGTTCTGGGGCAATTTTTGCCATTTATCCATTTCACGAGTAGGTTCATCACATGCACGAGGGCCGATTCGTGGGTCAGACTAAAATCGACCTCTGGCCTTTGTTAATCGAACCCTTTTTTTTTTTTTAATTGTCAACCCCCGGCCCCCGGCTCAAAAATGGGTGCCCGGCTGGGCCGCAGGGCCGGACTGTTACGCCCCCAGGACAGACTGCCCAGCTGTAGGAATTTCAATACAGTGGGAGAAAATATACCCACGATTATCACTTCTATTATTGTCTTTGTATGACAATCTGGAATATTCCCCAAATCATTAATTCCCATGAAAATTGAGCAACATTTTCAGTAAACTTCCCACCCTTTTGCAACCTTAAGAACTAGCAAGCGAACGTGGCATTTGTGAGCATCTGTATTCATGTGTGCTGATCCAAACGTGTACATGAGGTCACACACTTCACGGCTCATCTGCCGCGGTCACCTTAGATTTCTCCCTCCTCGACCGCCGTTTGTTATTTCTCATGAAAGGGAAGCCCTGGCTAGATTTACGGGGCAGGTGCGCGCCTGCACGCCTCCCGTCGCCGAGCGTTCCCGCGGGAGCGCTGTCTGGTCGACCGAGCGACTCTCTCCGACTCGTCTGCCTGAGATCTTTTTCCAAGATGGAGCAGGGGTCAGGCGGGAGGCCGGGGGAAGAGAGGAAGCGCTGTCAGGCGGAAACCCGCCTTTGTAGTGAACGCCTGTGCTGCAGGTGTTCTGCCATTCATGGTTAAAGCGTGCTGTTTAATATTACCGTCCCGGGCCGCCGTGATCTTACGAAAGAAATATGGACTGTCGGGAGAACACCAGAGCGTGCGTAGTGATTTAGCGTAGCATGTGCGTAGCGTTATGTGGGCTCTAGACAGGAAATCTGCAACAATTTGGGTGCTAATTGCCGACATGTGAGGCGACGTTGTTTTGAGACAATACTGTGTAAACTTCAATGTCATGTTTACAGTGACTTTACAAAGGCATTTCAGTGGTGCGCTTTACGGCATTGGTGGTAGAAGGACATCATAAATTAATGTGTTAAAATTAGCGCTTTATGCGACAGCCCTAACACTAACCCGAAACACAAAGTTCTATTTTGGAGGTAACTTTTATGGAGTTGTAAATAGATTCAAGAGTATTGTGGTAAATTTGAGTACGTCAAGGACAGGGGTGTCAAACATATGGCCCGCAGGCCAGATCTGGCCTGCAAACAGGTTTAATCTGGCCCGCGAGAAGATTTGGTCAAGTATAAAGATAAGTATGTCCCCAAATGTTTGTTTGCTTCTTCCAATGACACATTCCATCACTTCAAAGTTGGTTTTGCGCTTTTGGCGCTCTCCCAAATCTTTAATTGTAAAAATGAACAGAACTACATCTAGGACGTAAAAGCCTCTTTGAAATAAGGCGGTCGCCAGCACTTTTACACTTGTGAGTACACACAATTTTGCGCCTGCTATTTGGGATCTTAGTAAATCAGCCCCGATGTGTTTCCTGCTCTCATGTCGCTAGGCATAATTCACAGGGTGAGCGCCCCGTTGGCCAATGAAAAAAATAAAATAAATCCTCATAAAGCAGATGGGACAAAGGAGGTAGGTCATTCCTGAACTGAGCTTTTGCACATTTCTTAAACAACTAACATGATTTGCAATCAACATCTGCTAGATATAGTGAGCCACTGCACCTCTTGTAAAAATCTCTGCTAAACAAGTGCTCCGACTTTGTGATTGAGTTGTGTCTTTTTCTGGAATGGGACCAAACAGCATGAAACACACAAGCAGTGAGTGTGTTTTTTCTTTCTTTTTTTTTTAAACCAACATTTTTACCACGCATGTGTTTCAGACTTGTCACAGTGGATACCTGTCTGCGCACAGGCGCATCCGGCATCTGTGAGCCGTTAAGACCGCTTCATCTCTGGCTCATCTGCACAGCGATGGCGTAAAAGAAACGGACGACGGCTCCATCTGCAAGTCATACGTTCACCGTCAAGCGTGTTCCCGGACAAAATGCGGTTTGCCTTCCGTTTCTTGTTGAATTAGTGCAGCGATGGCATGCAAGCGATGGGAAGTCACAAAGCACACGTACTTTGTTACTGTTCTTACAGTCAATAAATTTTCAGGTATCCGTATACTCAACTTGAGTATACATTTTTCTGATGAATTTTGCTTTCCTTACTTTCTCAAAATTGGCTTGTTACTATATTAGACATCCATGACAGGATTTAAATGAGATCTTTTTTTGGCTAATTTGAGATCTCAGTTTTATTAAAAAACAAAACAAAAAAACAAACAAAAAAAACAGCATTGATCGGCGACATGGAGCATTAAGGATGAGGACCGCAATTCTTCACCTACTTTGAACCCCTCCCACACCGTTCCCCTGTTGTGAGTAGCAAAAATGCACTAATAATTGACAACCTCCTAAAAAGGTGAATAACTGCCTTTAGATGCCGCATGTTGGCGGCAAAGCACTATATGGGGTCACTCATCTCACTTCTACATAGTTTATGAGCACCAAGATGCCACAAGACTGTGCCAAAATAATGCTTATATATTCTACAAGGCTTTGGACTGAGCACAAAAACAACAAATGAAGTTTTTCAATGGATCACAAAGGAAAAGGAAAAAAAGAAAAAAAAAAAGAAACTCCATAAGCAGTTAATCGCAAATATGCCGGGGAACAATACATAGGTAAGCAGGGTTTGTTTTTTGTCCTTGTTGTTATCATTTAGAATGTTTTTGTTTTTTGCTTACAACATTAGCAAAGCTACGGTAACATAAATAAAAGCTAGCCAACTCTTGGTTTGTAAAAACAAAAGTGTCCTTTTGATAGTGTCATGTTACCAAAACGGGTATCGTATATAATTAAAAGTACAAATTCATTGTTACTTGTGTACTCAAGTACATTTCAGTGTGTGTACATTTGGAGATTTATTTCATCATGAAAATGAAAATGAGTTCAATCAGTAGTTGCACTTTTTTTCCCCCACCAGTACTGTATCTGTACTCTGTATTTGTACTTCTTTGATGGTATGCCGAGGTGTTTAGGGGACTAATAATTTGTTTCCACTCACCCACGTACTCTGGGATTCTGCACTTTGAACGCTAGGATCACCCAAGAAAAGTTGGTCGTGATGGATCCGAGCAGATGCGTCACAGCCACGCTTCGGCGCATTAAGATCAATTGTCAGGTCAAACGCTTTTCCTGTTCTTTGACCTGATGGGAAGAAAAACAGCGTTGGAGTCGGATGAAGATGTGAAAACACCCTTGTCTCAGCATTCACACTGCAATCATGAAATATATGAAAAAAGTTCAACTTTGATGACATGCTCTGCCCTAATTTAGCTTTTTTGGAAACCTTGTATAGATAGACATCCACTCACGTTGGCCATTGAAACTTGTGTCGAGGGCTAATTTTTGGAAACCTTCGACCAACTCCTAAAGCAACTCTTAAATCCAACATTTTTTTAATCAATACACATGAGCAAAACCTTTTCATAGCTTAAGTATTTACACACACTTATGGACAGAAAAACGATGAGGTCAACTGTGGCTCTGCTCTCCTGTCAAGTCTCCCTTTATCTCCTCTGCGCAAACATCCACTTGGCCGTATGCCCCCGGCCAAAAAAAACAAGTGCACCACAATGTAAGCAGTGGGCATTCAAATGATACACACACACACACACACAAAAAGCCTCGCCACCAATTGTGGCTCATCTCTAAATAAACGACGGCCGCACCCTTGTTTGTGCACACCTGCAGATGACCATGCACTACCTGCGTGTGTGTGCGCGTGCGTGTGCGTGCGGGGGGGGGGGTGTGTGTGTGTGTGTGTGTGTGTGTGTGTGTGTGTAATTCTGACAGTTGTATTTGAACTCGAACTTCAGGACTTTAAATGCAATCCTCTTGGGCCATATAAGGTCCCAAGAGTATTTGATGCAGCCCTGCATGCAATTCTTAACGCAAATCAAATTTCAGGAATTAAAATCCCCCAAAACATGCAGTGTGCAAATACTGATTTAAAAAAAAGGAAAAGAAAACACGCACACACAAATATTACAAAAATAATGAAACGCGCCCCTAAAAACGGATTAGAAAATATCACCTCTAAATAGGTGAAAAATACATAAATAATAGATCAAAAGGCAGAAAAATAATACAAGAAAATTAAAAAATCTGGGGACATTTGATGAAAAATACGCAAATATAAGATGGAAATTAGGTCAAAACAAAATGCACACAATAGAATAAATCTGAAAACGCGCACGATAGAATAAATCTGAAAAAAAAAAAAAAACTTTCAGGAATATTTGAATATTCGGAAAATACTAGGAAATAATTAATACATAAATATATACAAAAGTTTGTTGACATTAAATAAATAACTGTTGGGAAAAAGTATAGAATATTTTTAACATTTTTTGAAAATACAAAATATTTGACGAAAATTACACGAATACTACGAACAAGGAAAAAGTATTTGAACTACCTGGACTTAAATACAACAACATTAGAAAATCCACCGACAAACTACACAATTATTAGAACTAGAAACTATCACAAAGAAAATTACATTTTTATGCCAAATTAAAAAAAAAAAATAGTTTAAATAAAAAAAAACAGCAGAGGAAATTGAAATATTTCGATGAAAAATAGCACTCAAAAATACATCGAAAAAAATAAATCAGTCACCTGACTTCCATGAGTTTTGTTGCACGGTAATATCTTCTTTGCCAGCGATTTGCATCTTCTTCTCCATTTGTTTGCTATAGTGGAGCACAACAGATGGGAAAAGTTGAAAGAATACTCTCAGACATTCTAAATAGCACAGGAATGATTCCAAACGGTCATAAAAATGTCTGAAATGTTATCGGGATTTAGAGGTAAAAAGCGCATCACCTCTATTAAACGTGAACATTAATTGGAATGTTATTAAAGGATGAAGGGGTGAATTGTCGTGCAATTGTGCCATTGTGACCGTGGCGGCCTTTGAAGAGGTTTGGGATTTAAATAAAATGTCACGCCACTGACTCGTCCACCGGAGCCTATTTCAAGGTGACTGCCACGCCGCAACCGCTCGGCCTTTCACTGCCAAATGACTGCGGCCGAGCCTTTTCCTGGCTCATTGGACCTGAGTGGCGTCACGGGCCGCAAGGTGACTTGCGGCTAGGTCTAGATTTGGCTAGCATTTCCATCCGCTTCCTGTGTGGATGGCCCAATAAGAAAAGGGCAGTTGGGGCCCCGAGAGGGGAAGTCAAGATCAAAGATCAAATGCTTTTGTTAATTGAGTCGAGAAATTCAAATGAAGCCCTGTGTCAGGATAGGGCGTTTTGAATGTGCTGGTGTCCAACCCAAGGATTGCGGACCGGATTGAGGCCAGGTAGTTTTTTTGCTAGTGGACTAAACCCCCATAATAGTCGTGATTGGTCAACTCATTTTATCAGATGTAAATCATGGCATACCGTACAGCAAGCAGCTGCACATACAATAACCATCATTTACTTTCAGGTTTGTACAAGTACAAATCAATCGTACAACTTTGATTAAATTTTGCAGATTATAACAGCAATCACGGTATGTTTACAAATGATTGTGCAACTTAAATTGAAGGCCATACTGTGCCCTTAAATTTATTTAGCTGTAACTGTTTAGGGCATTTTAAAGTGAAACCAAAAACACAAAGCGAAGGAGCTCAGACATTAAATTATTATTATTTTATTTCTTGTATTGCTCGCTTGTTGATTATTTTTCTATAGGTGATAATGTTCAAATTACAATAAATCATAAAAGGCAATTGGCCATGGTGGTGTTTGCAGAGATTTTATTTGTTTCACCATAGATTCTACTTGCATTTCATTTTAATTGAAGAGGATATTTTTTTAAGTTTTGAATTTTCTGGAAATTAATCTTGAGGATTTTATGTTCAATTATTCAAAGAAAGAGATGTGAATATTCACAAATATGGGATGCATATTCGATAACTATCACTTACAATAACATAGTGTATCATAGTGATGACATTTCAGATCTCTCTCTCTCTCCCCCTCACCCTCTCCCTCTATCCCGCCCCCCCCCTCTCTCTCTGTATATATATATATATGTATTTATATATATGTATGTATATATATATATATGTATATATATATATATATATATATATTAGGGCTGTCAAAATTAAAGCATTAACTAGTTAAATATTTTAACTCAGTTAACTCATTTTGATTTACTTAAAATAATAATTTGCATACTTATTGTGCCATATTTGCTGTCTTGAGTGTGGCGCTTGTGGGCAGTTTTGAGAAATGTTTCCAAAATAAATGTCTGCAAATATGTCTCCATTTAGATTGTATTGAAGAATCCAAGAAAGCTATTGAAACAGTCTTTGAATTAAACATACTTCATATTTGGTGATTTTGCCTTCAATTCCAAGATATTATTCAAATAAATATCTGTTATAAGCTTTGCAAAAAATAGTAGTTGAAAAATGTGAAACCAGCAAACTACATTGTAGCTCCTGATGTGACTCTCTGCTACAACCATTAAAGGTGCGCACGCAACACAATGGTGCCACAGTACACTCAGTCATCTCATTCCATAATTGTCTTTTATTATTTCAACTAGTTTTTATTTATTTAAAACAAACGTGCCCCCTTACCCCTACAACCAATTTATTTCAAGAGGGAAACTAGCCGTTAAAGGCCAACCGTGTGGTGGGAACTGTTGGGCATTGCTACCACCTTGTGGTCAACGTAAACGACTCCCCCCTGAATAAAAAAGCCCGCCTCACGTTTCAGAATCCTGTTAACACAATTCGTTACTTTTCAAAAGTCAAAAAATATTTTATACACAAACCGTTTTTGTCACTTTTCACCTTAACGTCTTTTCCGCCGCCGTACGCCACAAAGCTATACCATTACAGTAGTTGTACAGTAGAATCCAAAACACGCCCAGGAAAGAAAACACGGTGATCGACAAGGCGTCGTAGCCAATAGGCAAGAGCAGTGAGGAGAAAAGGCTGGACATCCTGTGAATCTGGCCAATGGGCGACGGCGCCACGAGCTCAACTTTAAATATGTCAGCAAAACAGCACGGAGGCGGAGTGAACTTGACGACTGCGGTCATATTTTAGCGAAACATTACATTATTTTCATCTTGCTGCCGTGTGCCACTTTCGCTTCGGCCGAGAGGTAAATGATCTTCGTGTGGGGGGCGGAGGCCTTGTCGCCGACCGAGGCGTGTTTTTTGTTTGTTTATTTTGGTTTTAAGCCGCGGTGCGCTGCTCGTATCTGTCAAAACTTTTCCTGCGCGGACCACTCGCTTTGCTCGAGGGAGAGCGAGGGAGAGAGAGCCCACACCGCAGAACCAGAACCAAATAGCACGTTAGCTACCTAGCTTAGCGTTAGCTTAGCCGCACGACGAGGGGTGGGAGGGGGTGTGAGTCAGGCACAAAATGACCCTAAAGACGGCAATGGTGGACACGCACCTACATTTCCGACATATTAGACGTGAATAATCCGTGCCTAGTTACCTCCAGTCCCGCTCACTGTCCTGACTTCGATCCCACAAGTGACGTTCCGCCATCATGGCAACCGTTTTTTGTCTTTTTTTTGGGAGGGTGGCAGCCATGATCCAATCAAGAGTCCGCCTCAAGTGTTACCTTGTCATTTACGGGACTGGGAGCATAAAGCTCACAGTGCTCGCGTTCATTAAGACGTATTATTTGTGTGGTGGGTAACGCTGTTGTAAAGAATGTATGATAAAAACGACTCCACTTTCTGGAATGTGAGGCACATTTCGCGCTGTTAGCTGAATAGAAAATGCAGAAGTCATAAATATGGGTCGGTACGTGACAAAATAAATCGAATCAAATTTTATTATTATTATCATTATTATTATTATTATTTTACCATCAATACCTTTGTTAGAGAAAAGAGCTTGAGAAAAAACAACAAGAAATTTGTTCCTAAATGTTGTCAAGACGGTGTGTAAAGATGAAAGGCGTTCTGATGTTTTAAAGACTTCAAAAAGCAGGCAAAAATGACCATTTCTTTTAAACTCAAAATAGTAGTGCCTTTCCCTCCCCGGCTAACAGTAGGATAACAGCTAACGACAACAAGTAGCTTCAGGATGTTAAAGCAGAAGGCGTTACCATGCTACATTACTGTTATGCACTTTACTTTAGAGTCAGCCAGTCCTCCCTCAAGCGCCTCCAACTGGTGCAAAATGCTGCAGCTTGTCTTTTAACAGGAGCTCAGAAGACGGATCACATAACCCCAATCTTGGCCTCTCTTAACTGGCTCCCAATGCAATTTAGAGTTCGCTTTCCGATACTTTTGCTGATCTTCAAATCTTGAAATGGCCTCACCCCAGCCTACCTCTCGGAGCTCCTCCACCTCTACACACCTGCTCGCTGCCTCCCTATAGAATGAGCTTCTATTAAATGTTAGGCAATCCTCATATGGAAAGCACTTTGTTACAGCTCCAGCTTTTGTGAAATGCGCTACATAAATAAAGTTGTATTGTATTGAATAACATTAGCACCTTATTGTCCAGCCAGCTTACGTCTTCATGTCGCGGGTTTTGCCCTGTCCGACACGTCTTGCAGCCATTTACATAGGCGTGACAGTGAGCGGCCGTCAATTTTAGATAACGACTTCATGTGCTTTTTGTATGGCTCATTTATGTAGCTGTGTGGGTGCTTTGCTCACTTCCTCATTCCCTCATTCTCATCGAAATCCGCCACTGAAAGGTTAATCCTTTTGATATGTTGAAGTGGTCATAGGTAGGGATGTCCACATGAATTTTGGTGACAATCGATTTTTGGATGTTATAAGCAATGAAAGTACTTTTGTAAATGACCACAAATTTACCTGTGCTTACCTGTGATCTATTGGCTTCTGATAGCATAGCTAATATATATTTCAAAATGAAGGGCATTTGAATTGGCCCAAAATGGCTGACTCACCATTTATTTGTTTCTATAGCTATTCTATAACTATCACTTACAATAACATAGTATATTATATTGATGAAATTTCAGATATCTCTCTCTTTCTCTCGCTCTCTCGCTTTAATTGACTCACCATGAATGTTTTTCATTGACACAAAAGGGAGGGCTCACCTTTGTTTAAAATGGAGAAATGATATATATTCTAATTGACTCAAAATGAGGGACTTACTTACCCCAGATAGTGTAGTTTCTGTTTTACTTTTCTCAAAACTGACATGTATGTGGTTATTTCATTCAGATTTATTTGATCACTATTACTTGTATTAAGTGTTACTGCCAATCTATTTATTTATTTTTAACAGTAAACATTTACGGTCTTAAACTTGATTAAAATTCAAATTGATCACTAACTGGCTTATCAAATTATGGTTAGTGGCACTGAAACCCATTTTCTTCCTTGTAGGCGGTCCGCTTACCATCTGGTGTTCCAGTCCATGTCCGCCCCTTCCGACTCGTCAGGTGGTATGTCCCATCCTGGCCCTTCCCCGGGTGCGGGCCTTTCACCCGGCCCCATCCTGGGCCCCAGCCCCGGACCGGACCCTTCGCCCGGCTCGGTTCACAGCATGATGGGACCCAGCCCCGGGCCCGCAACGCCAAATGCGGCTCATGGCATGCAGGGACAGGCGCAGAGTGACTTCTCGCAAGACATGATGTATTCAATGCACAAGGTAAACAGCGCGATTTATACATTTCGGACTGTGTATTCAGGAAATAGAATGCACACTTTAAGAGGTTCTGTTTTATTATTTGTTTACGTTTAGATCGTAGTCTTACATCAATATCATTGCTCTTGACTTTTTTCAGCCCATGGAGGGAATGAACGACAAGGCCATGGCGGATGCGATGCACTTTGGTCACATGAAAGGTGTAGGCATGAGATCTCTCCACAGTGGCATGGGGCCCCCGCAGAGCCCAATGGACCAGCATAGCCAGGGTCCAGTTCAACCTTTTTTTCTTGAATTTATTTGAACAATATTTCCACAAATACAGGCCGAGGGCCGTTTTGTTAATGTGAAAATCGAAGTATTATTTCGGGAGGTGTTTTTTCTTTGTTTTATTTTTTTCCTTCAAGTGGACAGTTGGTCTTCTCGAGTATGGACCACTATTTGTGGAAGTACGGTTTTTAATAGGGATGTAACGAATAATAACAAATCAATTTAATATCGATATAAACTGCTCAAAATATTAATTGATATAAAAAAAATAAATAAATAAAAGAGTCGATTCGCCACCCCATATTAACCAGAGCCGCTTTCTCATGTTTGTGCTGGAAGCAAATTGCATACGCACAATTACTTAAGACGATTTAAACGTCCCTTTCATAGCAGCACAGCGGTGATAACCGAGCACCCTAAAAAGGTAGCATGTTGCGAGTGATGCCCGATTAAATTTATGACTGGGACTACCGTGTCTGAAAGCTAACTGTAGTTAGCACGATCAGGCTAGCATGTGCTTCTGATGGAACGCCGTCTCAAAGTCCTTTTGTGGTGTACGCTAACATGTAGTGATCACTGTGGATTATGGCGGAATTAGTCATCTAACTCACATTTATTAAAAATCGAAACAGTTTTTGCATAGCCGTGTTTCACATTGAAACAGAAAGAGTGCGTTGCATGAACGAGCATCGTTTACATTCCTAGTCTTTAATCTTTAATCTAAAAACTGTGAGTGCACTGAAGGGCAAAAAGCTGTCTCTGGTGTTGAACCCTCATTTCTACTCTAGGCTACATGTCCCCTCATCCTTCTCCGATGGGCGTACACGAGCACGCGTCCAGCCCCATGTCCGGGGGGGGCGGACCCACGCCGCCTCACATGCCCCCCAACCAGCCGGGTCCCATGATGTCCTTGGACCCTCAAGGAGGAGGCGGCGGCAGCGGCATCCCCAACATGTCCGGCATGGGACAGCAGAGCCGGGGACCGTCGGCATTCAGTCAGGCCCAGCTGCAGCAGCTCCGTGCTCAGATCCTGGCCTACAAGGTCTTGGGCCGTGGGCAGCCGCTACCTGAGAACCTCCAACTGGCTGTACAGGGCAAGAGGAGCCTGCCCACAATGCAACAGCAGCAGCAGCAGCAGCAACAGGCGGCGAGTGGTAGTCCTTACAACCGACCTCAAGGTGGGCGGATTTGTACTAATCATATTACTATTTGAACTTTAACCATAGCATTACACGGATATGTTTTTAAGAAAATAATCGACTCTTTAAATAAAAACAATTGTTAATTCCTTTGATTTAGTGTTTTTTTGATTGTTATTTTACATAACATTGTCGTTTAGTTGCTTGAAAATGTGCCCTTTTCTGCTTCAAAGGCATGCCGATGGTACCTTTGGGAGGGGCCCAGTCCAGCCCCTGCCCCACTCCAGCCGTGCAAGGTCACAATCAAGGTGCAGGGCCCAAACCTTGGCCCGATGGTATGTTTATATATTTTTTATGCAGTGTTAGGAATGTGTGAATACCGTTTACCAGGTATCGTATCAGGCCAATTCCGGCCTTACTTGAGGTTCTTGGGTACTCTGGGAGACTTTTGATATCAGCCACCGATTCTTAAGACAAAAAATAAAAAATATGACTGAGTAAATCCTCCTCAGCTGTAGTTGGCACTAGGGCTGTGCAATTCATTGAAATTCAATTACGTTACGATTATTACACTCAACGATTACATTGGCATACTCGCATAAAATGAGTATTATACACAATATATGTTCTTAAAATAGTACTCATTTTTCAATGTCTAATACTATAGTGTGTAGACTTGAGTTAAAAAATGAACGTTCTACTGAAATTGTTTATTTAAATGTTGCAACTGTCTGTGGCAATTTCTAAGTGTATGCAAGTAAACTCCAATGCACCGTTTCTTGGAACAAGGAAACCATACTCAAATTTATCCATTTGCACCTTTTTAAAATTATTTTAATCCAAATTTGATTTGCATGAATATTTTTTCCATTTATAGATGTTTTTTGTTTTGTACCAAAAAATAATCGTTCGAATGATCGTGATTTAAATTATTGCTGAAATAATCATGATAAATATTTTTATATATTATATAATATATATACTATACTGTGGCAGTTTGACACATTGGCGAATCATTATACACATTTTTCTTTTTTTTTTTTTTTTTGCCATTGTGTTAAATGAAATTTTCTGTATCAAATACATGAGAGTTTTCAATACTCGGTATCGCACAGTATTCAGAGTGAATACTCATACTTGTATCGGTCTGAAAAAGACCTCCCTATAGTGAGTACACTTCCCCCAAAAAGTATCGGAGGAGTGAAGCCTTCATTTTGGCTGTAGGCTGAAAACATTGAACTTTGACCTCAAAATATTTGATCAAGATCAGATATGCAATTTCTATTAGGGTGTTTGTCCACCAAGCACAAAATAATTTTGCCGATGTATTTTCTGCCTCTCACAATTACTTGCTTTTTATCAGCTCTCTGACTTTCATGTTGATTACTCCAGTAACTCATATCAGTGGTGTCCAGTAGCGTAGACATTCAATGCTATTTGTATTTTTAGATTAAACTCTAGAGTGCAGGAAAGAAAGCACATATCATGTGTTCCATTACATATGCTCACATGAAAATGGAGTTCGGACAAAAAAAAAAGATTATCAGATCCAGATGTAAAGAACATCTTAAAATAAAAGCATGTCTTGTTTTCATCTTTTGGCGGAAATCCTCTCTGGAGCAAAACTAAATAGATAATAGATGAAACCTAATGTATGCAGTGTGATGACGTTGAAACCACCCTTTCATGTCACACATCTCAAAAAAAAAAAAAAAAATTGAATTTCAAGCTGACGAAACTTCAATGTTTAGTCTTGCGTCACGCTCTTCTACAGTGTTTGAAAGGGAGCTGAGGTGAATGCAATGCAATACATTCTCATTTCATATCCATTTCTTTTGCTGTCAATGATCAAACCAAGACTTCCATTCACTTTAACTCATTCACCACCAGCCAAGTAAAAAAAAAAAGGATCTTTGACGTCTTTAGCCGTCAATGATAGTCAATTTTCTTAAAAGAATGTCCTCCTCCTTGATGTATTGTTTTAAAAGTGTGAACGTTTTCGCAACACTTTTTTGTGATGGCAAAACCACGATACATTGTGGCATCTCAGCAACCATGGAGAATATCAACAGATAAAAACTCAAGACATGTAATGCATTCTCCTACAGCTTAGTGGAGCGCCTATTTATTTATGCATTATCTTTTCTCACAATTGCAACACACATTTTTATACCAGATAAATGTCACACTCTGTTGGATTGTCAAGTTGTCTGACTAACAAGGTGCAGCAATTGGTACCTCATAATTGATGTGACAAGCTGAGATTCAGCCCCTAATCTCTAATCTATTTCTCCAAATTTGTGCCACAGCCATCTACGGAGATCAAAGAGTTTTAAAAGCCTGAATTGTATCGACAAACTGGGTTTGACCTTCTACCACGCCTAATATGCTCTGAGCGTGCACTGCTTCACCACACCCTCAAAAAAAGAGTGCATCAGGCAGTACAATCGGAAACAGTTCAAACACAAGCAACAGGCCGCGTTTGGAAATTAATGGGAGAGGAGCACGCTCTGCTCTTGTCAAAGTGAATTTCCCAATGCGCCCCGCCCCGTATTAATGCCAGCAAACAAGTTCCGGTTGGCGCTCTAATTTGAATATATACAAATCATACCTGAGTGTAAGTTGAAGGACCAGCCAAACTGAAAAAAAAAGTGTGACTTATCGTCAGAAAAATATGGTACTTGACAAATCTATGTCAGTGGCTGTACGGGTCGGGATTCCAGTTGACGAAGATGTCCCAACCCTAACTGGTAACGTGTCTCATTAGCGACTTTTGAACAATTTCAAATGGCTGTAACATTCAAAAGTGAATCAGACATTTGTGAACCCATCCACTTACCCTGGTCGAATGACAAAAAATCCTTCAAGGTCAGTTCTAGTAAGAAAGATGAATGCAATATAAATTATTTTACACACAAACGCATTTCTTCTTCACATTTCCTGCCTTTCTCACCGATGATAAAGTCATCACCTTTTGAATTGAGCTGATGTCACCGCAACGCAACTCAGCCCGATGGAAAGAGACAGGAAATTGCAATTTTGGGTTAAAGCTGCCCAATAACAAAATATTCTAGGTTCTGATATTTTAACTCGATGGTGCGGGGGGCTGGGGGTTCCATTAAAAAGTCTAACTACTTAAAAATGCATTTACACGCTATTATAGTAAATTCAAATGGAAGAGGCGCTGCTATAAGCGTAGAATGTAAAACTGTTTTAGTCAATGAAAAGCCTGAAGAAAGCCCGTCCATCCAACCGACAATACTGTGTCTCCTGTTCTGTTTCTCAGCAAGCTGGAGCCTTCCCAGCTGCCTTTCAGGCAAAAGTCGACTACACTCTGAATTGCTCATCAATCAATCATGGGACACATGTCGATACAGACAACATTCGGTTTCATACCGTTACTGATTGGAATTGAACCCACACTGCTTGTACAGAAGTCAGGCAAATAAATCTCAATACCGTCAGTGACTCCTTGAGAAATTCAATTCTGGTAAAGCGTATGTCTTCTTCTCAGACGGTGCTAATGTGAGCAGCAAATGGAGTAACTGACATCTTAGCATCACATTTTGTTTAGGTGTTAAATGAGTTATAGTATGATTTTATTTATTTTATATATTATATTTTTCCCCTATTGTGACCAAACCCAGCACACAGGTGAGCCATGAAGTCGGAATTAGGGCACTATGATGTCGATTTTTGTCGAGAGCACTGCGCAGTGTTGGGTGAAATGGCTGCCGCCTGGGATGGCTGAAAACCCAAGTGGAAAAAAAAAAACAATCAGAATGCTCAATTCAGTAGTGAACAAAGACAATTTTCGACTTGAGTTCCGAACAGCAAAAACAGATGAACTCATATCATAATTCACTTGTTGACAAGGCACTGACACTGCCTTGGTTCCAAAATCTCAATTTTAGTGACCTAAAACGAGTCAACAGCTCACTAAGCCGCTTCTTCTCCAGGCCAAGGTGGTGACAATCAAGCCGGTGCACCCAAACAACTCCCTCCCGTGAGCAGCGGCCGCCCTTCGCCTGCGCCACCTCAGTCTGCCTCTATGCCAGCGGGGGCCCTGCCCGGGGGCTCCGTGGCCCCTCAACCAGCCGGCCAGCAGGTGTCCCCCATGCTGCAGATGCAGCAGAAGCAGAACCGCGTCACACCCATTCAGAAGCCCCAGGGCCTGGACCCCGTAGGCATCCTCCAGGAAAGGGAGTACAGGTGAAAGGACTCTTTACCGTAGCTCGAAACGGATTTGTTTGGATTAATCGCTTTCATTATGATATCCACCAGGCTGCAGGCTCGCATCGCACATCGCATCCAAGAACTGGAGAGTCTGCCGGGCTCCCTTCCACCCGACCTGAGGACCAAGGCCACAGTGGAGCTCAAGGCACTGCGACTCCTCAACTTCCAGCGGCAGGTTTGTGCATCTGTTTTTTCTCAACTGAATTGGAGAGCACCCTTTTGTATTTGAATCAGATTCATTGTGATATACTCATACTGTGCATTAGAACCCCCAATGTGGATCACGAATCAGTTGGTTTTCCTATTGAGATCAATTGTATTTGGAATAATACATAAACTTTGGCCTCATAAAACCTTCACTGTGCGAGCAATGCTTCAAGTAATTAACTGCCATCAAGAATGAGCGGATGTTAACCAAAAGGAAAGGAAAGCTAAAATGCTTTTAATTGAACTGCCTTCTGACCTCTAGTCCCAGAAGCCACCGTACGAGTCTCCAGCCTCACTCAGTGCTCTAATAAATTGGAGGGGTTTAAATTTGATCCAAGTGGCCTTAAAGGGGAAGTCAATCCCAAAACAAGAATTTGTTCTATGCAAGCCCACCTGTCGAAACATGGCCTTCTGATTGATATTGCATTTGTGGAATATGACTTAAGCAGTGCAATCAACCCGTTTTTAGTCATCTCAGGGGTAGCCGTTTTGTCACTTTTGTTGGCTGAAGATGGGATTACAGTTGCTCAAATAACAGCCAATCATGGTATAGCTTCAGAAAACAAGTGAGTTGTGATTGGTCGTTACCTGAGCCCTGAGCAACTGTGATGTCATTTTCAGTCGACATAAATGACAAATTGGCCGCCCCCTGAAATGGCTAAAACAGGTGGATTCTGTTGCATAAGTCATATAACGCACATGCAATATTTATCAGAATGCTGTTTTTAGACTAGTGAAGGTGCATAGAACATTTTATTGCAAATAATGTTTTGGGGTTTACATTCCCATTAAAAAAAAAAAAAGTCTTGGTTATGATACCTTTTGTTCATTTTTATGTTGTTGTATGTTGCTGTTCCTGTAACTCAAAATTGTGTTGACTTTGGAAATTGTGCCATATGCCTCCGCCAGCTGAGGCAGGACGTGGTGGCATGCATGCGTCGGGACACCACCCTAGAAACGGCCCTCAACTCCAAGGCGTACCGCCGCAGCAAGCGGCAGACGCTGAGGGAGGCACGCATGACAGAGAAGCTGGAGAAGCAGCAGAAGCTGGAGCAAGAGAAGAAACGCCGGCAGAAGCACCAGGTTGGGGAAAGCAAACTATTGAAACACAAGCTGAAGAAAGCCTATATGTCAAGCTTGCTCATTTAAATTTTTTTCTTTCCGCCAGGAGTACCTTAACAGTATTCTCCAGCATGCTAAAGACTTCAAGGAGTACCACCGTTCCATGTCGGGGAAAATGCAGAAGCTCACTCGAGCTATCGCCACCTGGCACACCAACACAGAGCGGGAGCAGAAGAAAGAGACTGAGAGGATTGAGAAGGAGAGAATGAGGAGACTTATGGTAACAACTTCAATTCACTGTTATATATTGTACCGTACCATACAGGGCTCCAGATGAACTTTTTTCTTTAGTGGAATACTGTGGCCCCTAACCTGGAAGGTGAGGGGCGCTGGTAGAAAATTGAAGAGTGCACACTGTAAATCGATTTCTACTCATTTTCACTGGACTGATAATTGGGCTGGAGTGTGCAGCTCTAGTTTGTCGGCCCCCGTGTTGTTTTTGATGCCAAAAATTTTAGATTTTGTCTTAGTCTTTTGGACGTATATGCTTATTGTCACATTTAGCCATTCCTATTCGTGATAATTTTAGTCATCAAAAACTCCAAAAGGTTTTTTGTCTGGTTTAGGTTGACATAAACTCAAGTTTTCGAAAATTTAGTCCGTTTTATTTCAAAATATTCATACAAGGTTTCCACCCAATAGCAAAGACTCTCTGATCGACTACTAAGGATGATGCATTACAAACAGACAAAAGTGGCAACAGTGGAATCCATGCTCATTGCGCCAAAATAAGCCGAGAACCAAATCCTTTTATTTGGCATTATTTCACTTAAAGCAAGATAAGTAAACAAATAAAACATTTTTAACAACATAGGCTTGTAGTCAACGCGTCTAATACAGTACTAGAAGTACAAACTCTGTAATACAGATGTCGTCTTTATTTGGAACAGCTTGCTCTTATCAGAACCAAGTAGCCTAGCGAGTGTCACTGTCGCTAAAGGAAAGCGTGTCAGTGTGTGTGAACCGAGTTGAATGACCGGAGACATGTTCGTGTTTTGTTGTGCCAGTGTGTACGACGTATGCAGTTCCGGTGGCGGGCGTGCCCAATCGAGGATTGTTGCATCAGCATTGCAGTTTTTTTGAACGACAGATTACATGTACAATAGGAAGGGGTATTATAAATTTTGAACGTCTGACGGACCACACGCTAACAATTTCATCCTGTCTCATCTCGTCGAGGAAAATTCATGTATGTCACGTCACGTTTTCGTCATCAAAGCGCCACGTTTAGCTCATCATCGTCTCGTTATCGTCATGAAAAAAAGATACAGCGCACCTTTTTTTGTCCATATCCCAGGCGGAAGACGAGGAGGGCTATCGAAAACTGATCGACCAGAAGAAGGACAAGCGCTTGGCTTACCTGCTGCAGCAGACAGACGAGTATGTGGCCAACCTCACCACCCTGGTGTACGAGCACAAAGCCGCACAGGCGGCAAAGGAGAAGAAGCGACGGAAGAAGAAGAAGAAGGCGGTACGTCACTATGAGAGACTTCAAAAAGACCATTGCGACCCAAAATGTTGCGCAATGATGAGAATGTGCTCCATGTCTAGAGAGTTGACGGAGATGGTGGCGAAGGCACCAGTGCCATCGGACCTGATGGAGAGGTAAGTCATCTTTTCAAACACAACATTCCCCTCTTGCAAAGCGGCTTTCAACAGAAGGCTTTTATGAGCAAATCTTTTGAATCAGCATTTTCTTGTTTTAAAGCATTGCTTCTATTTAACCAGAATTTGTTTCCTCATCGCTTGCTTGCTTGAAAAAAAAAAATGTAAACTGGCTCAACGGCTTCAACGGACATTATCTGTTTTCCCTCCACTATCTCGCCAACTCACAGAGCTACTTACAATTCAGAAGTCATTTAAGTGTATCTTGGATTTCTTTGAGCCTGGAATAACAAGTGTCGTCGGCTTCATGGGCCGTGTCACTAAGCGGCTCTTTTTTAATGCGGCTGTTTATCTTCTACTTAGTCTGCTGAGGCCCAGCAGCACATGATAACACGTTTCGGACTAGGATTTATTATTTGTGTACAGTATAAATGGAGAGTCAGTGAGGCGAGGTTGAAGAAATAACTTCATTCAAATTGCAGGCCAGATAAAAACATCGGCCATTGTCTGATTAATTATTTGTCATGTCCAGGGGAACCTTTCTTCTTCTTTTTTCTTCTTTTTTTTTTTAATCATCAACCTCCCGCCTCTTTCTATGGATGATCTCTTTTATTGCGGGCAGCCGTTAAAGCTGCAAATGGATCGATGGTTGCTAATGCGCCGTTCATTTCAATTAGCACTTAACGTTGTAATGATTTTCCTGGGTTGTCTGTCAGGACACAGGAAAAGTTGTCCTTTAGGTCACTATGAAAATAGAAATAAGACATACAAAAAAGCGGCGTTTCTCCTCGTGGTGTGTCTGCAGCCCATGGACGAGAGCAGCCAGATGAGCGAGCTTCCCGTCAAGGTCATCCAGACGGAGACGGGCAAAGTTTTGCAGGGTACTGAAGCGCCCAAATCCAGTCAGCTGGAGGCCTGGCTTGAGATGAACCCCGGGTGAGGAGACTCATTACGTTCTCTGCTCAATAAAACAGAGCATTAACCGTTAATTTTAAGTGATACCTTTTTGTATTGACCACAGGTACGAAGTTGCGCCTAGGTCGGACAGTGAGGAGAGTGGATCCGAGTTTGAGGAGGAGGTCAGAGAGTCCTAAATGTGTCTTGCAATCTAATTATTATGTAAGGCACATATCTTAAGTTAGCAACATCTCACGGGACACTAAACAAAAACCAAAATCCTCATGGACACTTAATATCCTCACACTTGTAATCCACTAGGGGGCTGTAGCCGTACACATTTCAAATATGCTCCCTCTTAACGCTTTACTCCACAATAGGAATACTTCTTGTAATAAATGCACACTCATTGGTCCTCAAAGTGTATTTTGTGTCATAAGGAGGAAGAAGAGGCGGCTAAGGGTGAAAATGACAAGACCGCAGACGATCCCCTTGGAGAGGCCAAGCACATTATCGAGTATTGTATTCCTTGTGTTCTTTTTTCACAAGCAACATATAATAGTGGAATGGATGACGTGAGTCTGATGCTCACACACACACACATTCAGTTCAGCCAAGCAGGATGTGGACGACGAGTACAGCGTGCCGACAGACGAGACCAGCCTGCAGTCCTACTACGGCGTGGCCCACGCCGTCATCGAGAGGGTGGAGAAGCAGTCGTCTCTTCTGATTAACGGCTCGCTCAAACACTACCAGGTACGCACATGCAGTGCGCAATGCTGAACTCACAACCATGTGCCATGCAAACTGGGGAAACTGAGCTTTTTCATTTTTCCCTAAATTTTGGTGGGGGCTTGGGGCATTCTCATACTGGGGGGGTTTATGAACTTTAGTAATTTGCTGTCATTTCTTTTGTATCATTTAATAAATCACATTCATTGACATTGGGCCCCCGGCGCAATAAAACAAACTCCACCCATCCTTAGCTTTGGAGCAATGAAAACCTGCATGCATGTATACATAAATATTTTTTAGAACAAACAATTTAGAAGTGACATAAATATACAAAGTCCTATTTCATTTAATTAAAAAAAAATTTTTTTAAAAACGAAGTATTTTGAGAATTTTTTCTTTTTGTCAGATTTTTTAAACATTTTTTTTCAGTCTTTCAACTTCCAGTGTGTTTGCAAAATCAACACACCATCAAAATTTAAATTTTGATATATTCTTTTAAGGTTTTCTGCATCTAACGGAGCATGCGCGTCCATCCTCCCTCACGAAATAAGAACTTGAGCAAAACAAATGTTGATTGCTTGTTTGAGCTGTGCTTATAATGACAAAGCTATTTGATCAGGTGACAAAATATGTTTTCTGTGTTTATAGGTAGTCCAGCTCAAAGTAGCTAATGTTATGTTCCACTAATACATATTTGCTAAAGGGGAAAATAAATTACCTTAATTGCAGTACTTGTGCATAGTCTGGCAGAGGGAGTGGTAATGATGTACTCATAGTTTCAAGGCAGGATTCGGGTTTCAAGAGGAGATGAATAAAAATGTATTTTTTTTCTTTTTCCTGAAGTTGTTCGCATTCACTATGGCTTGATAGGACTTTACGCCTAGTCTGCAATTGATCAACATTTTGTGAACAAACCCGTTTTCATGCAACGTCAGCCGCGATGCATAGCCAATATTAAAGTTTACTGGCGCTTCAAAACAGCACTTTTTATCTCGCTGTTGCTTTGGCATTACGTATTCAAAGTTATGCAAGCACGACCTACTAATGAAGGCTGCGACGTGGTGTGCACCCCCCCAGAGACAATGAGGGGATGGTGGGGGATGCTCGCTGGTGAGGTGTTATAGGGGTTGGCTTACGATCGTCAAAAGGGCACAGTTCAACGTCAGCTCACACTGCGACCGTCGACCAATTAAAGAGCGCACGCCGCTTCATGTCTGACAGCTAACGTCATTGCAGGAGAAAAAAATAATAAAACACAACGGCGCCGATCCTGTTGGAACATTTTGTGCATTTTAGACTACTGCATCCAATTACCATGAGGTTACAAAATCTTAGTACACCGAAGGGACTCCCCCCATACTGTATCTAAGTGAAAATGGAGTTTGCCATAAATCTGGCTGTGTGAGAAAACAGACTACATAAAAATAAAAAAACATGGGGCTGGCCCACTGAAACACTTGCCAGCCAAGTACTTGGACACAACTTTAAAACCGTTTGGGCTCTATTGTCCATTTTTGTTTGCCTCGCTTTCCTTTTCATAGCATTTTAGCGCTGTTAAGTCCAAGGTCCCCAAGGTTGTCTATTTTGGTCTGATTTTGTTCTTTCCAACTTGAGCTCTTGGACTAAAAAAATAATACACTGTTTAAAACAAATTGTAGAATTTGACTCTGTTTTGGCTACTTTGGGCCAATTACACCATTTGAGAACATAATTAAATTCCTTGTCGTTTAGTGGATTGACTCATACATCTTGAATATTAATAAAATTCATTCATTCAATTAATTTTTTAAAAATGTTTTCTCATGGATTACATCAATTATTAGTCTTTGGGCAAGGGAGCAATTTCATCTGCGTAATATTCTTAGTTACCAAATGAGAAGATTAACAGCTGCAGTGAACCAAATCAATGACATAATTTTGATTTTACTTAAAGTCCCTGTAAAGCAAAAACAGCTACAAATGTCTACTAAATCCAACACGAGTGTCAAGTGCCAGCGCTGCCAAAAAAAAAAAAAAATCGTCAATAAAATGAGGCCTCAAATTCGTGACAATTCAAGTCTTTGTATCCGAGCATCTGTGCTGCATGCGCAGAAACCACGCTCTGCTCACCTGTCATCTTTCAGTCAAGTATTTGAAAAATTGACGCTCCTTCAAATCCCCTACATGTTTGAGTCACCCGTGCAGGAGAGCCAAAAGTTGCTGACCTATCTATGAATAAACCTTGTTTAGGGCTGCACAATATTGGAAAAAAATGACATTGCGATTTTTGGGGAGGCTGCGATATACATTGCGATATTGAAACTAGAAAACATTTCGCCAGATGACTCAAATAGCTCTGTTTGGGAAGACTTTGCTTTGTTTATTATACAGCTCTGGGATGGCCACTTGATAGAAATACGTGCGCCATGCCATGTTATACCTTTTGTCGAGCGTGCGGATAATTTTTTTAAACCTCTCTTTTGTGACGGCGTTGAGTTGCTTTCGGTTTTGCTTTCGCCCCGTGAAAAGTTCTTGCATTTGTGATCTGTCGATGCTGTTTGGACTTCTTACCATAAGGTGTTATAATAAAGGCGTCTGTCATTGTTTTTTGAGTAGATGGTTTTACATCGGGTCCCACTAATGAGTCTGAACTGGTTGTAAAGGGGCTCGTAATAGCATTCAAATGGTCGGACCTCATTGTTGCAGCAACAACGGCGAGGCACTGTCGGCAGAGGGTTCTATGGCCGAAATAATTCCATATTTCGAATGTTGATTTTCTTTTAGGGACTATCTACTGCCGCCGTTGTCTCTTCCATGTCGCCTGTTAGTGTTTTCAGAGCGCACAGAGTGGAGGGGGTGGGGGAGTGGCCAGTGACGGGCAGGAGGGAAGGGATGATCGAGACAGGCTTTGTAGAACATACAGTAGCTTGCTGTTTCTGTGAACCTAAACAAATGTTGTGTGCTCTAAGAAAAAAAAAATGAAAAGACAAAAACATTGCGCGTCCTACGTGTGACAATTGCGCATGCGCACATCGCAATCGCGATGTTCAAACCGCACATCGTGCAGCCCTAACCTTGTTCCTCTTGGTCTGCATTGGCACAGTTCCCGCTACTAAGATTTGAGTACTTGCTGATGCCTATATCTTACCGCACATTTCACTTGAAACCTGCAATACATTTTGCTTCTAAAATAAAAGAGTGGCTTGACACATTCTCTCTCAATTGCTAACTTTGCTTTAACCTGGACTCTGATTAACATTAATAAAAAAGAACGGTAGAATATTTTGTTTAGGAGATGCTTCCCAGCAGTATTTGCTGCAAACCGTAGTAACCTGTGTGGTGTTTGTGTCTCCGTGTTTACGTAAACTTGCATGGCTTAATCTTTGAGACAAGATTATACTGCTGGCAAAATCAACCCGGAATCAAGAGCCCTGCTGGAGGGAACACAGATGGAGGTGGGCAGGGCAAGGCTGGGCAGGCCGCGCAGCAGTGGCGTTAAACTTGAAAGGAACGGGTCTGGCATGGCTAGAGTGGACTGGGGGATGTTCATATTATTTTATTTATTTTTTTATTTTCAGCTTCCGTGTTGTCAACTACATTTACTTTCGTGTAAAGAAAGTTAGATACCGGGCTGGTCAAGTGGTATCAGTGTTTTGCGTATTTTAAAAATAGGAGTAGAGACATGCAGTATCTGTCGCCAATGGTTCATCTCTACTTGAAACCCACGTCTCAGAGAGTTTATGCTGGCTGGGAACCCTTAGTTTGAAACCCTACCTCTGTCTTGAGACCCTACTTTGGCACACTAACATTTCTGCTCAGAGAACAAACTTCACACAAAGCTTCTTCTCTGAAAACCTTTTGTTAAGAGTCATCATTAATCCCGTTCTGTTGTCTTAAATGAGGTCTAGTGAGATGCATTGGCCTCTTTTTTTGTTCTTGTTTACAATTATAAAGGCTTGGACAGTACTGATGCATATCCTCTGAGCCTCACGTGTTTTGCGCAAATGGGTCTTTTGTTGTTGTTGTATTTTTCTTCTGCTGTTAAATGCTAAGCAGCTTTATTTATTCAGTATGCACAAGTTAGTCATCTGGGAAGCAAGCAGATTTGCTCTAATTTGCTGTTCCGACGGCCACGCCTCCACTTTGCTTTTTATTTTTTCCTTCCCTCTTTTTGATATTTCTCCCCTTAAAGGCTGTTATCTCTTTCATGTTGAGCACAAACACACTTTGTTGTTGTCGTTTGTGTGCCAGGGAGCGTTAACAAGTACGTCTTGCTTCTCATGTTCAGATTCAAGGCCTGGAGTGGATGGTGTCCCTGTACAACAACAACTTAAATGGCATCCTGGCTGATGAGATGGGCCTGGGCAAGACCATCCAAACCATCGCCCTCATCACGTACCTGATGGAGCACAAGAGGCTCAACGGTCCCTATCTCATCATCGTGCCGCTCTCGTTAGTACTCGCCATCCTTGCCTTTTGTCCAAGGGGCTTTCCGCAAGTAGGGCATTTCGCACACTTGGCGGTATGCTACTGGGGCTTGAAGTGAAGTAGATACTGACTCAGAATGTGGATTGTAATATTCGCCATACCCTCTACACAGTTCCTTATAATGCAAACAAAATACAAGCCATAACAGCATTTAGCTTCTTTTGCTTCAATTAAATAAAAATTCATCTCAGTTAGAATATGATTATATTGTACAAAAGAGGTTGCACGACATGTAAAACTGAACAAAGCAACCCGTGTTTGACGAGCTTCAAATTTCAACCAACAGCTCGCTTTACTTTAGTCAATTCATAATTGGTGAGTTAAACATTGAAAAAAGTCCCATGCCAAAATTGAGGCCGCTTCCAACAAAATGGTGGGTGACCTCAAATGTAAATCACCAGCTAGCATTATGCTTTTTTTTTTTGGTGTGTTCTCGTCTGCTCCGAATGTTTCCGCAACACCGCAGGCACATTGGCTGAATAGACAGCTATGATTATTTTCATCATCAAGAATGCTTTTTGAGTTCAGACTGTACCCTGACACCAATCTGGACTGGGTTACCAAATCGTTTTCTGGTGGACATTTCTCAACTACACTAGATTAGTGGGAGCCACTTGTGCTACCTTGGTTTGAAGTCCTAAAGTCTGCCTTGAAATAAAAAATAAAAAAATGAAACACTTTGAAATTCTAACTTCAAACTCTAACATTAGCTTGAACCAGGCTTGACACCATAACATTAGCTTAACTTAGAAAACTTAACCCTTCTTTGAAATCAAAATTTGAAACCCTAACTCCGGTTGGAAACCTTGACCTAAACTAAACGTAGTTTGAAATGACAATTTCCCAATCTCACCCTGCCTTGAAACTCAAATATGAAACCTGAATGCTGGTTTGAAATCTGAATTTGGAATATTAACCCTAGCTTGAAACGCTATTTTGAAAATAACTTAAAACCTTTCTTGAAATCCTGATTGGAATCCTTCAGCTGGGTTTGAAGTCCGAATCTGAAACCCTAACCTAACTCTAATTTCAAAGCATGCCAAGCTCAAATTTGAATATTTATAGATATTCAAAGATGATGTCATATTTGCTCTTATTTACACATTTTAAATGTGTACACACACACACACACATTTCATTGACCAAGCCACAATTCAACCCCATCCCCTCATCCGCCTTTTTAAAAATGTTTATTCCAGTAGCATGAAATCCGATTGCAGCTCATGAATAGTTCCTCACTTTTTGACGATTCCTCTTGTGCTGACTTAATAAACACAGATAAGCGACAGTCTCTGCGCCGCATGATGAATGAGTTGATATTTTTTAAAGAAACAAGACGGCAAATTGGTATTCAACGCACCGGCCGAACGCAGCTGCCAGATTACCAACACTCCACATCAGCTGAGGCGGTGCAAAACTTTGAAAAGTTAAAACGCAATTGTATGAAACAAACAAGCTCCTCAGTCTTTCATTGGGTTCAACAAAACCTGCAATTTATCTCTTGCCGTTTTTGCCCTCCATTAATCCCTTCAAATCCTGTGACGGCACTCCAGCACTCTCACACAAGCAACCCGCTGATTTGGATGCTCGTCTCAGCCTAATTAACATACAAACATGAGACAGGAGCTTCCTTCCTTATGTTCACATAACACATTCTCCTTTGACTTTGTTAGCCTGTTAACGAAATGCCTATGTCTAGTTAATGATTTACTAAATGTTTTTTTTTTTTTAATTGGTGCCCAAAGCCAAACCCTTAAGATATGCTGTTCATTGTTCTCAAAGGTATGCCTTTTATCTGAAATGCCCAAAAAATAAAAATAATGCCCTGCTTGATTGGCTAGCAATCAGTTCAAGGTGTGACCCCGCCTACTGCCTGAAGACAGCTGGCATAGGCTCCAGCATGCCCACGACCCTCGGGTGGATAAAACGGCTAAAATGATGGATTAACACCCGTCGTACGAGCAGACCTATTCAAGCTAAGCTAACGAGGTTCTTTGTCATTAGCGTAGGCTTGTTGTTTGTTGAACAACTTTACTACTGTACATCATTCTGCTTGCTTTTCTGTCTCGAGCTTGGTTCTCACTTAAATTGGATGATATTGCTGCAGGGTGTGCAGAGAGTGGAAGACCACGCTATCCTCCGTAATTACCATTTTGGCAGATTAAAGCTCAGATGCAATCTTTTAATAAGGACTGAACTAATTGCACTCTTTCTCCTTTGGCGAACACATCTGACTGGATACCCCGTAGGCGTCAAACTCTGGCCCGTGGGCCAAATTTGGCCCGCGGTGTAATTATATTTGGCCCCCGAGGCTATACCAAATGGCTACTATACCCTTTTACGTTCTATATGATAATAGTAACATTCAAAACGATAATGGTAATTTTAAAAACAAAACATTGTATTCCATTAATTTAAAAAAAAAACTGCATTTATATTGTTTTTAAAAAAACTAAATATAATTTTAAGAAAAATGTAATTAGAAAGGAAACGTCTGACTGGTGAACACCTTCGCTCGATACTGCGGATTTCCTCAGCTCAAAGCCTAAGCCCAGACATTGATGAACTATCATCCAAGAAGAGATGCCAGGTATTTGGCTTGGGCACATCAGATTAGATCAGTGCGTAGCAAACTGAGCAATAATTAGATTTCTTTATGCACTTTTTCTTGCTACTCCAAGACATGGGCTTGAATGGTTGATTGATTTATTATTGTTCTTTATTTTTAAAATTTAAAAAAAATTATACTATTCAAATTTTATTTAGTAAATGAATGTTTTTTTTAATTCGATTTTGCATATCTGGACTATTAAGTTATATATTGTAAGTGTTGCTTGTTCCATATTCAATGTTAAAGCAAATCTTGTTTGGGTCGATATTAAAATGTTCATTTGTTCAATGCTGGCCTGCGGCTTTGTTCAGGTTTTACTTTTCGGCCCTCTGTGTATTTGAGTTTGACACCCCTGTTATAGCCAATTTTGAACAGCTTCCAAAATCTCAGATACAAGCAATAATTTGACTCACGGCAAGATGGAAACTATTGCTTTTGGGAACCCTACACTTGCTTGCATTTCTTGTCATTCTCATCAATTTTCTGGCTTTCAGGACGTTATCCAATTGGATCTACGAGCTTGACAAGTGGGCCCCGTCCGTGGTCAAAATTGCTTACAAGGTAAAAAAAATAAATAAATCAAAACGGAAGACTTTGATAATGCATTATGTGATAAAAAGAAATCTTTGTCTTTTCTTCTCCAAAAGGGTACCCCCGGCCTGCGGCGGGGACTGGTGCCGCAGCTTCGCAGTGGCAAGTTCAACACATTGCTGACCACATACGAGTACATCATCAAGGACAAGCACATACTGGCCAAGGTGAGACAGAGTGTTCTCTTTGAACTCCACCTCAGCTCGTACCAAGGAGTCATTTAATATTCAACAAGCTTTATTGGCAGTGACAATGTGCATTCTTGCGGAAGGAAATGGTGAAATATTGGTCCTACTTTTCTTTGTGGATTCTTACTGTACAGTAATTGGTAATTGGAACCTTCTGCCCCACTATATAAGGACTACATGCCTTTGTTAGCGTCAGTAGCTTTCCGGCACAATTAATTAACTTTAATGACCACCTAAATCTACCATTACAGTGTGTCGTTACTTCGCTTGCTCGTGGCACGCCAAAATATATTTCCCCTGGATGCCGCACTTTGCAGAACAGCTCGACGTAGTTACTTACATTCCCAAGTGTGTGCAGTGTGTTATTCTGGCCACGTCGGAATGCAAACCATTGTGGGTATACAATTAGCGGGAAGCGTGTGCTCTAATGACTGAATGAATGTGCTGCTAAAACTGACGTTCTCTGAAGTGTCTCTGTTCCTATATGTGGACACACTTCAACACAACACGTCTTGGTGTCACTTCCGAGTAGCTTCCAGGAATCTGTTAGCTCACAAGCAAGTTGCTGGCTAGTGCTTCTCATCGTGCCACGGGAAGTCCCACGCTGACCGGGTGGGATATATGTCTTGATTTTTCACAATTTTTAACACTTTGGAGGCATATTTTTCCTCTAACTGGAGCAATGGACATGAAAGGTTCCTTATGGTTAACGTCAAGAGTTGCAAAAAGTCACTTCTTCGAAAGTCCAACTTTGTCTGTTCGGAGCACTTATGTTTGCTCCCTTGCAAGCAAATGGGATGTGGGAGATTATTGCAGTGAGTCTCGCAAAGCACATAAGGCAGTGTTATCATTTCTTCCTCGAACTCCAAGAGGGGCGCGATGCGAGCTCAGTGTAAGTGCCGTCATTGATTTATCGAACGGAGCACCGTACTCCAAACTGAATGCGGGCCTCCTTAGCCTCTTCTTTTCGAGAGATGGCTCAGCCAACGTCGGCGGAGCTTTCCAGACGGCTTTGTCGATACTGAAATGTGGCATGTTTGTTAAATGCCAAATGTTATGTGGAGCCCAAAAGTGATTTTTGGAGTGCGGGCAGGGCGTTGAAAATAGCATCATAATCGCAAAGGACTACGACATCACACCAACCTTGAAATGATGCAGCACTGTATTGACTTTCTATCTGTTACTTGCTTTGCTGTAAACAGTAGAGCCCCCCACCCCTGGAGAGTTCTGACCTCTATTGCTATCCTTGCCATAAAATGACTTATGACTTATTTTTCAGTGCACCCCCCCCTCCCCCCCAAAAGTGTGTGCTCTTCTTTTTAAAGTTAAGGCATGTCCGACGAGAGAGTGCCGCATTGATGTTGTCTTTTACACCAAGCTCATTAAAAGTGGGACACAGAAGTCGAGAGGCCAATGTTGTGTGTTCCTGCCAACTTCTTCATTTTCGTTTTTCAATTTGGACTAATATTGACGCTCACGTTCAAATCCTCCCAACAACCTAAGAATTTTGACAGAATTCTGTGGCACAAATGTGTTCCATTTGTCCTTGCCCTTGATGTTAATGTTAGTCTAGAACCACTAAATCAGTTGCTTGTGGCCAATGGTGTGATGCAATCTGATGTTTGCATCTAGCTTTGAAATTCCTCTCGGTAGTTATTAAGGGACCCCATCTCAAATTTTGCCGAACTAGAATAAGGTCTAATTGCACTTCCACTATAGTTGGTAGCAGTGGCATTTTCATGATCAGAGTGTGCAGGGTTTATCAACCATGTTAATACAGTCATTCAGTTGATTTATGTTTCTTATTTAATGTTAATAAGGATACAATGTTATGGATAGGTGTACTTATAACAATTTTATAGGCAAAGTATACTATTTATAGTTGTGGCAGAGAGCTGGGGCGGTGCAAAATATATTCTTCTTTCTTGAGGGGGCGTAACAGAAATTAACTTAAAAGCACTAACGTGTACTCGAAAAAGTATCCACATGCAGGTTAGAATCCTGCAAGCAGTGGAAGTGATTTCCGTAACTTTGTATCACACTCGTTCAATTTGGGCTAATGCATTAAAAAAAATGGTTATGCTTCTTCTAGGCTTCAAGGAACAAGCGCACAGGTTTGTGAGGCTGAGTGAAGGCAATGGATGAGAAAGTAATTGGGTGCTCTCCATAGAAGTTCGCTAGATCTTTTTTTGACTTTCATTGATTGGTTTCCATGCGACTGAATCAAGTCCCCTTTCCAGATCCGTTGGAAGTACATGATCGTTGACGAGGGCCACCGCATGAAGAACCACCACTGCAAGCTGACACAGGTGCTGAACACGCACTACGTGGCGCCACGCCGCCTGCTGCTCACGGGCACGCCACTGCAGAACAAGCTGCCTGAGCTGTGGGCGCTGCTTAACTTCCTGCTGCCCACCATCTTCAAGAGCTGCAGCACATTTGAGCAATGGTTCAACGCCCCCTTCGCAATGACGGGCGAGAGGGTACGCGCCCTCAATCTGGGTCAATCGTAACTCCCATGGTGTCTTGCGTCTCGCTCCCTCCACCAGCTTCTGTGTGCCATTGCGGTAGCCAATCTTTGATTGTTCATTTTGAACATTTTGTTAAGGTGGACCTCAACGAGGAGGAGACCATCTTGATTATTCGACGTCTGCACAAGGTTCTTCGCCCCTTTTTGCTGCGTCGCCTGAAGAAGGAGGTGGAGTCTCAGCTGCCAGAGAAGGTGAGAAGCTTCACATTTGGTCATTTATTTTGCCGCAGTGGCTTTTACAGAGTCACTAAATTGACCCACCGAGTCATGTGATTTTAGCAACAATAGAAATTCATTGCAAGTTTGAGAAGCATATCACACTGGGGTCTGACTTACACACAAAAACGGATCTTGTTCGCAGAAAAAAAATATTTTCAAGATGCTGCACCTACCTATGCATCATTGAAGACACATGCAAAATTTTGATTTTTCAAATCACATAATTTACCACAATGTGGCTCTAACACCAAAATAACTTTAGAAAATGCTTTTTTCCTTTGGAGTTTTGGTTGAAGAATTTTTATTTATTTTTATATTTTATTTTTTATTTATTTAATTATTCATTCATTTATTGCATTCTGAACAAATTAATACAAACCCTTTTGTGGTATTTTTTTCATTTGGAGATTAAAATACGATTCCCAAGAAGTCATTAAATCCCTTTTTGTAAACTGTCGAATCCAATTATGTTATATTCCGTGATGCTTTGAGATACTAGTAACGCGTCGGATGGGTTTTTCGAGACCAATTTGACCAATTTCTTTTTTTTTTTACATGATTCAAGCAAATTACACTTTGTGTAGTTAATTCATTTGAACGACTGTTTAAAGAAAGGCCCACTCGTGCTGTTAATTACCATCTATGTTGAAGCATAAATGTTATGCATTTAAGCAAGAGCCTGAGATATTGACAAAAAAAATGTCAAGTCTAACAGTATGCATGGTTCTATATTGTTCATCCTCTGCATTGAACGACTAATATTAGCGTTGCACTAATGAGCTGAGAGACAAGTTGAGATGTTATGAATTACCCTTGAGTTAGATATTTTTTTTCCGCTGCATTACAGTGGGAGTCTGACAGCAAAATAATTCTTCATCAAACAAATTTCTGAAAATCGTGTTGCTGCTATTTTTCTATTGATCCTGCGTTTGAGAAACTTCAAATACAATCATCTTTAAACATCACATTTGCCACTGACACTAATAATTCATTCCGAAGTCTGGATCTTGTTTTGGGGTTTTATCTGCTTTTACAGACTTGGTTAGCTAACTAAAAAAAAAAAAAAAAAAAAAAAAGAATTATTTTTCTCAGGCTCTCAAGTCAGTTTTTTTTTTCAACATTACTCAGTGGGACATACACTGATTAATTGGCAAACTACATTTATTGAGTTTCCTGCATTCCCAGAACTGGTTAGTGTGTTTGGGGAAAAGAAATAGTTTTTCTCAAGCTACTGCACCTCATCTGAAGTCTTTTGAAAGTTAAACTCACAGAACTTTTTGAGGATATCACAGTTGGTACTGACACCAAAATAATTCCTCGTCAAATTGATTTTGTGAAGTCTTCTGCACTCTCAAGACATGATTATCAGGTTCAAAGAAAAACTTTATTTTCGCCAAGCTGTTGCCCTTGAATTCATTAGAAACATTGAGGAACTTTCACGCTTTGATAATTTATAGACATCGCAGTGGGGTTTTGACACAGATCAATTAAGAAAATGATCTTAAAAAATAATTCATTATTTTTCTCCTCATGTGGTGCCTCCCTGAAACACTGACCAAATGCTGTTTGAGGGCATGTTCAAAAAATTGCAATGTGACTGTGGACATTTATCAGATCACCTGCTTTCATCTTTCTGGGATTAGTTTATACTCCTTGTTGGGCTTCGCCGGATTCCTACTAAGACATTTAATGTTGGTCATTTTGACGATTTTTCTCGTCATTTTTTGCCCAGGTGGAATATGTTGTCAAATGCGACATGTCGGCCATACAGAAGGTCTTGTACCGCCACATGCAAAAGGGAATCCTCCTCACCGATGGCTCGGAGAAAGACAAGAAGGTACCAGCACTCGGAGACCCTGACTCATGAATCACGATTGCTTAAGCACGTCACGTTTGCTTGACTGGCGTACTGTTCGTTGCCTTTTGGTGGCAGGGCAAAGGGGGGGCGAAGACCCTTATGAACACCATCATGCAGCTGAAGAAGATCTGCAACCACCCATACATGTTCCAGCATATCGAGGTGCTCTCCGTTTGTGTGCTAATTCAGAGCAATCTGATCAACTCTAGTCTATCCATAGTCGAGCCGCTCTTTGATCGTTTAATTCTCTCCCGTAGGAGTCATTTGCTGAGCATTTGGGCTACCCCAACGGCATCATCAGTGGGTAAGTTGGCCTGAAAAAAAGCTTCCTTTTATCCGTTTTCCTACCCGCGCTCGACAAAAGCTAATGATTTGATGTGAAGCCAACAACATGTGCCAGTAATTGACAAGCGTTGTCTCCAGCTCGTTATTCACGCACTGTGGCTGTAATTAGAGATGTTTTGCTCGGAAAGATAGAGTCACGGATAATCGGCGTCCTTGCTGATTGTAGTTATTGGCGAGCATCTTCTGATCTTCTGCATGTGTGGCCAATGCTTCTGCTTCAAAGCGTTCTGATGTGAGAAGTGTGTGGTAGTTACATGTTCTGCTGTGAGCTTTTTTGTTGATAATCTTAAATACCTAGTGTGAACTGAGTTCAGAAAATGACAAATTATATATTTTTGTGGCACAAGTAATTACACATAATACAAATAATAAATCATGAAAAAATGTTTTATTTTGTATGTTTGTGACAAAAGAAGTTAGATTCTGCCGAGTGACAAACCTGGAAGTGTGACGTCATACCAAGGGAATATGACAGTGCTCAACATAGAAAGTGTATTAAACCAGTCAGAAATTGACTCACAAAGCAAAATCTCAAACATATCTGAGGCAATACACATATTTAATGAGTTGGAGGAAGAGGAGCTTGTTGGATCATATTGTTCATCAGTACGTGTGCCGTCCATTCTCAACGCAGGCCAGACCTGTACCGGGCCTCCGGGAAGTTCGAGCTCCTGGACCGCATCTTGCCCAAGCTGCATGCCACCAACCATCGGGTGCTGCTCTTCTGCCAGATGACCTCGCTCATGACCATCATGGAGGACTACTTTGGCTACCGCAACTTCCAGTATTTGCGTCTGGATGGTAAGATTGCACGATTGATGGTCAAAAGCCACATTTACACTTTTCAAACGATCACTTTTACTGCCATCCAAGAAAATCCCATCACTTCTGAGCTATTTTTACAATCGGCCCGCAGTATTTGGTGGCCATAGGCACCCTGTTGGTGACCACTGCTGTCAGGTCAAGCGAGCGGGTTTTGTAAAAAGGATTTACTGATCCAGGTACATATTACAAAATATCACAGTATAATCCATAATACATTTCTTTGGAACACCCTGTGATTGCAGTGCTTGACTGATGGCTGAGGCAACACAAGCTTTTTAGTGGAATAAGTAATACTGTTCACTTATATGTTGCTGCAGCTGCAGCTGGATATTTTTGCTTATTTAATATAGGCAACCAATCAATTCCAATACTTGGGTGCCAGTGGATGCAAATGTGCATTAGCATGATAACGAATGTCATTATAATGTTTGGTGAACAGATTTCTGTGTGCTGGAAGTCAACAAGTAGCAGTGTTAATCATATTAATAGATGCAACTAATAAATTGCAGAGTGCAGATGGTTGTAGAGCTCCATTATCATGATAACCATGTCATTTAAAGGCTCGGTAAACAGCTTAGAAGAGAAATTAGCATACTTATGTGACATATGCCTGGCTAATTGAATAAGCCGCCTGAATAGGTTTTTGGGTGGTTTACTCACATTTTGCCTTTTCAAACGCAAAGTGAGACAGCATCAGCTTTAATCTTGAATCCTTCCAGGAACCACCAAGTCAGATGACCGAGCGTTGCTACTCAAGAAATTCAATGAGGCGGGATCGCAGTACTTCATCTTCCTGCTCAGCACCCGAGCTGGCGGCCTCGGACTCAATCTGCAGGCCGCCGACACTGTCGTCATCTTTGACAGCGACTGGAATCCCCATCAGGTCTGTGAGGTTGTTTGAGCAACCAGTACAACCAGACTGTACGTCTTAAAATGATCACCATCTCTGTCACTCATTGTTGGAGCTTCGTCACTTTCAAGTGCTTGAACTCTCTGCACCATTTGCACAATTGTCATTGTATTGTATGTCACAATTGCATTACCGCAAAACTGGTACCCTGAAATTGCTCAGTGACTCTACGTCTTAATGTCCCAAATGTATAGTTTACTCATTTGCTATAAAGCTATTCTAATTCTGATCATGATTTGGGAAGTCCAGAAAGGACAAAGTTGCAATAATCAATGTTAGAGAGAAAAGTGTGCGTGATCAATTCTGTGTGAATAAGTAAAGACATATTTTTAAATTAATATAGATAGAATCACCGCTATCCAAATAGCAATCAGCAGTGTCAACTGAAGAGTGTATTCTGTATCTTTTAAAGGGTGTATGTCGGGTTCATCGTCTACAACCACACGCACACATAAACACACACGCATTAGAACCGCAAATAAAAAAAGCCGCATCTCGCTTACTGATTTCAGGACCTCCAGGCGCAGGATCGCGCACACCGCATCGGCCAGCAGAACGAGGTGCGCGTGCTACGCCTGTGCACCGTCAACAGTGTGGAGGAGAAGATCCTGGCGGCCGCCAAGTACAAGCTCAACGTGGACCAGAAAGTGATCCAAGCCGGCATGTTTGACCAGAAGTCCTCCAGCCACGAGCGCCGCGCCTTCCTGCAGGCCATCCTCGAGCATGAGGAGCAGAACGAGGTATTTTGTTGAGTATTTTCCAATGTTTATACTAGGTTTAGTAATTATTTGATAACATTTGAATGCCTTGTTGTTGTTTTAACTGAGAGCAGATTTCTTGTATATATATATATATATATATATATATATATATATATATATATATATATATATATATATATATATATATATATATATATATATATATATATATATATATATATATATAAATATACATTTCAATATAATTTTAATTGGCAGTTTAACTAACTAAGGGACAAGTGATATTTTCTTTCACATTTTGATTGACAAGTTAACATTTTAAGTATCAATTTAATTCATGGAATTTTAGCATGCAAAACAAAAAACCCTTAAAGTGTAGTCAATCCCTCAAAATATGTGCCTTCACTAGTTTAAGCCAGTTTTTAGCAACCTCGGGGCGGCCATTTTGTCACTTCTCACTACCGAAAATTACATCACAGTTGCTCAGTGCTCAGGTAACAACCAATCGTGACTCACCTGTTCTCTGAAGCTGATCCGTGATTGGTTGCAACTGTGATGTCATTTTCAGTTGACGACCATTTGCAAAATGGCCGCCCCCTGAGATGACTTAAAAATGGGTGGATTTTACATCTTAACTTGTATTCCACAAACGCAATATCAAGCTCAATGCCGTGTTTCGACGAGTGGGACTTCATAGAAGATTATGGTCAAGAAAATGTGTCTGTTGACTTACTCTTTGAAAAAAAAAGTTTCACAATTTTAATTGTTAATAGACAAGTTTCCCTATTTTTAAAATATCTGAATAAATGAATGAATAATTGCCTTTTGTATTTAGCAGGACTTTGTAGTTGAACCATTTTCTGCTCCTCACATGCAGGAAGAAAATGAAGTACCGGACGACGAAACCCTGAACCAGATGATTGCCCGCAATGAAGACGAGTTTGAGTTGTTCATGGTGAGGAAGCGCCACATGTTTTTTTTTTCCTAACCTGTCGCAGCGTACCCAATCAACTCTGTCACATGGCCGCAGCGCTTCGACATGGACCGGCGGCGGGAGGACGCCCGGAACCCGAAACGTAAGCCGCGACTTATGGAGGAGGACGAGCTGCCCTCCTGGATCATCAAAGATGATGCCGAGGTGGAGCGCCTCACGTACGAGGAGGAGGAAGAGAAGATGTTCGGCCGAGGGTCACGCTGTCGCCGGGATGTGGACTACAGCGACGCGCTGACCGAGAAACAGTGGCTGCGGGTAAACAATCCCAGCCAGTATTTATTTGCTGTCAAGTCTGTCGTTTTGTGTTGTCACCTAAGAACAAAAGTGAGACCGTCAATGTACTCTAGTTTGGGGTTCCAAATATTGATCAAAGTCACTGTTTGGGTTTCAAGTTAGGGTTGGCAATTCAAATTAGGGGTTTGAAGCCGGGATTGGGGTTTAAAGAAGGCTTTGGTTTTTAAAGTAGGGTTCTAAGCCATAATCAGGGTTTCTAGGAAGAGTTAAGTTTTGAAAGGAGAGTTTGAAGCAAGAATCAGGGTTTCGAGCTAGACTGCGGGTTACAAAGTCGGGTTTAGGATTAGTTTTGGATTTCCAGATAGTGTTTCAAGTTATCGTTAGGGTTTCAAATGCTGTTAGGGTTTTAAACTAGAGTTTCAATAAATGGTGTTGATTACCAAAGGCTTAAGTTAAAGTGAAAGTAGAGTTCTAAAATAGGATTAGGGTTTAAAGCAATGGTTAGGGTAACAAAGTAGGGTTTGAAGCAAGTGCTACAATTTCAAATGAGTGTTTCAAGCCATGTTTAGATTTTCAAAGTTGCGTTTTAAGCAATGTTTAAGGTTGCAATCAAGGTTTTTGCTTTCAATATGACTTGAAGCATCAAATTAGGGTTTCAAAACCAGGTTATGGGTTTCAGAGAAAGTTATTCCAAGTAGGATTCGAAGCACATGTTTTGGTTTCAAGCAAGAGTTATTGTTTCAAACAAGGCTTGCAGTTAAACTTGAAATTCGTGTGTAAAGCTTGGACTTAGCGTTTCAAGTCAGGCTTACGGCTTCGGTTTCAATGGAGCTTCAATGTATAGTTTCCATCATGGATTAGCGTTTCAAGCATGTATGAGGGGTTCAAGCCTGAGAGTTGGGTTCCCAAAATCGGGTTTTAAAGTAGGGTTAGAGTATCAAATTAGTTATGTTTTTTTTGGGGGTTTCAATCCCGAGTTTTTAGCGGTGTACTTTTGAGCTCCTGCTGTAGACCAGCGCTCCCTCCATTTGTCACCGTCAGGCCATCGAAGACGGCAACCTGGAGGAGATGGAGGAGGAGATCCGACTGAAGAAACGCAAACGCAAGCGGCGGCAAGACAAGGAGCCGTCTGCCAGGGAGGAATGGGGTGCCAAGACCAAGAAAAGGCGAGGACGCCCACCCGCCGAGAAACTCTCGCCCAACCCGCCCAAACTCACCAAGCAGATGAACACCATCATCGACACCGTCATCAACTACAGAGACGGGTGAGGGCCTCATAAAGGGTTCAATGTAGACTTTCAAGCCAGGGTTGAGGTTTCAAACTTTCATGTTTTGAATACGGGTTGAGGATTCCAAAGTGGGGTTAGGGCTTCTGAGTTGGGGTTCAAGCCTTCGTGTGGCTTTCAAACAAGGATTCGAATACGGGTTTCATGCTCACCAAATGGTGCACTCTGCATTGGCCCGGGAGTAGATGCAAAACATTTTTACAGCGTCTCAAAATGGTGTGATTAATAATAATTCATCCTAGGGGCTATAATGACAAAGGCTTGTCATAATATGTCTGCTTTAAATAATTTCTTTGAACGTGGTAGCAAAAAAAAAAGTTTTTCACCCGCACATTCCCACTCTGACTTGGCATCAAAGTGATAGTTTAATCAATTTACCAACAATGCAAACAGCCTCAAGCTCACGTTTCCATCCATTTTGACATGAGGGGATCCCAGAAGGAAAGTGCGTCATCGCACTGAAGGTGTTTAAAAAAAATAAATAAATAAACACGTTGGATTCACTTCAAGTTCTGAAGCATTTTCATTTCCCCTGAGAGGAGAATGGTTCCATATGCCTAATAGAATTTCTCCAGTGGCTTGCAAAAGTATTCACCCCCGTTGAACTTTCCACATTTGTTAGGTACCAATCACAAATATATTTTCAAGGGATTTCGTGTCTTATGCCCTGGAAAGGAAATAATTGACTGTTTTTAACTAGTGGTACCATTTCTGCGTGACCACGCTTGCAACTTGCAAATCCATTATCCTCATTGAAGTGAATCAAAATGAATCCATTGTGTTTTTAAATAACCAAAATCAGCACACTACCGTAACTAAGCATGACACAAATGGTGGTGGATGCGACGACAGCTGCCGGTTAAAAAAAATTAGCATAGCTAAATGTCCAAAATCATCCAAGGTACAACCAGTCGCCACCGGGTTAGTGTTAGTTAGTACTACAATTCAGTACTTTAAAATGTTCACGTCGTAGTTCAGTTCAACATCATTTCTTCAGCATTCACATGCAATTTCCGCAAACATTTCATTCTGTATTTAGTAAATAGTGTGCGACGATGGACCAGCAAAATACAGTGCGAGGGGTGTAATTTGACAAAATGAGAAAAAGTTGAAGGGGCGTGAATAGTTTGTCAGGTAATGATGCTGTCAAGCATGGTGTGTTTACAAGTTTGACGCCAGAAACTGAAATTGCCGACAACCTGGGGAAATTGCGCTTAAAGAAAAAAAAAAACATCTAATGTTAGGGACGGCTTTTGTGAATTTTATATCTTATCTGTCTGCTGCGGCGCAGCAACACTTGTTTATTTGCCTGCTTTGAAAGTAACGGGGGAAAAAAATAATTGGCCATTTTCTTAAAGATGGCTTCAAAAAAAAAAAGATGCAGGTGTCAACAGCAACCAAGTTGTTATCAAAGAGGATGTGCAGCAACGTGGAGACTGCGGAGTTAGGGTCTCGAGGGCTAGTTAGGGTTTCAAGGAATGATTAGGTTTAGTAGTTAAGTATTTAGATTTTAAGCCTGTGTAAGAGATTCAAACAAAAGTAGGGTTTCAAGTGTAGGTCAGTGTTTATAAAGAAAAGAGGGGAGGTTAAAGTTTCAAATTCGGTTTTGGAGGAATGTTTAGGGTCTCAAATAATAATATAATAATAATAATAGATGAATGGAAGGATACGTTCCATAAGCAAAATAATGAGGGACGTTGCTGGCAAAACATGATGCCCTTTAACCTTGAATCACATTTTTTTTACTTCATTATTTTCTTTGATGACTTCAAAATAAAAAGCAGACAAGCCTTGTTCACATCAAAACATCATGTTTAAAATATGTCACACACAGAGAGAAGAGTTCTGGTGAAACGAGCACATTTTAAAGCATGAATAGAAACCTTTTATCTTTTATATACCATATATATTTATTGCCATTGCCTCTTAATCGGCAAAACTCCAGACGATTATTATTTTTGAAAAGGCCGATATAATCGGTGTGGTCCAAGTTTGAAGGCAGGCTTAGTGTCTCAAATGCGTTTTCAGCAACAAACAAACTTGTTTCAAGCTTGTTTTGTTGTGTTTTTCAGGGCTGGCAGACAGCTCAGCGAGGTGTTTGTGCAGCTGCCGTCCAGAAAGGAGCTTCCCGAATATTACGAGCTGATCCGAAAGCCGGTGGACTTCAAGAAGATCAAGGTACGTCGCCTTCAAGCCTTTACGGGTTCAAGCGCTCACTCCGCTGTCACTCGGCAGGAACGCGTCAGGAGCCATAAATACCGCTGTGTCGGAGACCTGGAGAAGGACGTCATGCTGCTTTGTCACAATGCGCAGACCTTCAACCTTGAGGGATCTCAGGTCAGCGCAAATTGAACTTGCTCTCAATACAATAATACTTTTCATCCAATCCCTAGGAACACTTTTTCACTTTTCTATTTGAAAACAGACAAGGCAAAGCCGGAAATGAGGCGTTTTGTAAGGAAACTGCTTTCAAGCCTTGGTTATTGTTCAGAACAATGGTTGCGTGGTCCCATTTCATGAATGAAAATGAAGACAAACTTAATTATTATTTCTTGTCATTGAATCGCCGCTGCTGCTTGTAATGCATGCTGCTGGTTTTTAAAATCAAATGGTGATGTGGAAAAGCCTCACATTTGTTTGCGTTATTATGATAATTTGCGCAAGGACGTATGGATAAAATGTAACGCAGGGTTTTAGTGAAGGTAAATTGTTTTAAGACAAACACCAACATTTTGTTTGCCGATCTTCTATTGTTCTTGAGCTGAGCGAGCCGAGCTTGCTGGGTGAGGCAGCCAATTAGGTCACGGGATAAATCCACCTCTGCTCTCATTGGTCGATCTCGCGGCCGGGAACCAATTGCGTGACTTGTATAAGTGTCCAAGTTTCTGAGTTAAATTATCTATACGTCGTTCCACAGTATGGCTGTATTTTGTTCATTTTATTTTTTTTTATGAATATTTTGGAAAAATCCACTTTATGCCGAAGCCGAGAAAAGTGATGCACCAAGTACAAAATGTGTTTATGCCACACTTGTGTGGCAGAATTATGTTGTCATGGTGAATGCTTACAAAACTACATCTCAAAGTATTTAGCAAGTTTAAACCTGTTATTGTGGTAGAAAATTGATTAATGCTTCTCTTCTTTTGAGCTGATATTGTTTACTGTTACAAAGATGATGTAGTTGCTTGTTTGTTTAAAAAAAAAAAAAAAAGTCGCATTATTTTCCACAATCGTTCAGCCCTAGTTTCATGTCTAGATCAGGGTTTAAAGCAAGCTTAAGGGTTAGGATGGCCAAGTGGTATCGGGCCACTATTTAAATGTATCGGGTCGCAATGTAGGCTGTCGATACCAACCACCGAAGCTTGGGGCAAACGGTCTGAAATGGAGTAATTTCTCGTGTGCAGTAGTTGCCGCTACGCCCCAGCAGTTTGACACATTGACAAATCATCATCCGTGTCAGAAAGAAAGGTCTTAGTTGACACATTTTTGCCATTGTTTTAAATGGAATTTGATATATCAACATACCTTAAAGAATTCAAGCTGTAAGATAATGATGGTTGTATAAGAGAAGCTGCTTGCTGGTGCCAATACGATTAGTCGACTAATTGTGACCACTGTTGGTGATTCGACGGCTAGCAAAATAATCGTTTGTGGCAGTCCTAGTTTGGAGCGGAAGTGATGTGCAGTGAACTCATCCGCTTTAGATGTAGATCCTAAAATCCTTAAGTCATGTTGTACTGAGCAGCCTCACCTTTGCCAACATATACCGCAAGATCTACGAGGACTCCATCGTGCTCCAGTCGGTGTTCAAGAGCGCCCGACAGAAGATTGCCAAGGACGAGGAGAGCGAGGACGACAGCGAGGACGACGAAGACGAGGATGAGGAGGAAGAGTCAGAGGCTGAGGGTGAGGACACGCACATGCACGCTGTGGTCTCATTGTAATGCGGCAATGCAGAGCCAGACAGTCATCCTGCGAGGCCGCCTTCATTTCATTCCCCACTGAGAGGAACGTTGCCTGAGGACAAAAGAAAAATGAAAAAAAAAGCAAAACAAAGTTTGGATGAGGCTCTGTCTACTTTCAACATGTCTGCTCCACCACTAGGGAGGTTAATAAGGGTCAGGTTTCAAGCAAAGGTGAGGCTTTGATGACGAGGTTTTAAGCAAAGTTAGTCTTTCAAAAAGACAATTGGGGCTTCAATTAAGAGTTAGGTTTGAAAGGTTTCAGGGTGTCAAAAAAGAAGCCAAGCTTCAGGTATCAATTTTGATTTCAAGCATTTCAAATGAGGCTCAAGATTTCAAGCTTTGATTAGGTTTTCAAACAAGGCTAAAAGGATTCAAAATTATTGGAGTTAGGTTTAGGATCAGGGATTCACAGTCGGGATGCAAATGTGAGCTTGTGTTTTAACAAAGGTTGGGGTTTAAATAAGTGTTTCAAGCAAGCAAGGGTCAGGCGTTCGTTCGGGTTTCAAGTCAAGGTTTCAAATTAGGGTTTGAAGAAGGGGTCAAGGTTTCAAACAACGGTCAGAAATTGGTGTTTCCATCCTGGTTGGGGTTTCAAATTGGCAAAGCTTACCGTGTCGCACCAAAACTCAAAAGGATTTCAAACCATAGTAAGGCTTTCAAATCAGCTGTTGTGATTGCGCCATATAAATAAAGATGTTTTGTATAATGGTTAGGGTTTCAATTGCGAGTAAAAAGAAAAAAAAAATGGATTCATGCTTCTGATGGCACGACGAAACAATTTGCAACCCTCTATTCCACGCGGGACCGCGACGTCAACAAGCAAGTGATGCTTTTAATGCTATCTGCTTTTGTCATTTCCCAAAACGATTGAATACTTTGCCGCTTTGTTTTCCATCCGTGCTTGACCATGCTAAGACGTCATTTGTGGGTTCCAGCCAAGCCGATGTGGGTGAAGATCAAGCTGAACAAGGAGGCCCGCGCCAGTGCAGACCGGGGCAAGAAGAGGCAGAGTCGAGCCAAGGCCAAGCCCGTTGTCAGCGACGACGAGAGCGACGACGACCAAGACGCCAATGTATGTCAAAACCGTCATAACGCTGCTCACAGTCGGAAGTGATAAGTTGCTAAACCAAAGTTGATCGAAATCTTTTTTTTTTGGTTCCACTCCTACTATATAGTCAGTGTACTGTCATTAAACTGTTGTTGAGGAATACGAAAGTGATGGATGCATGGCGGGAAAAAAATCGGACTGAATTCTTACCATTACCCAAAAATGATGAGCCTATTTGATATTTAATGAAGTGCCAGTCTGATGAATTGATGTCATGTGTTGCTTTTAAGCTCCGCTGAGGCTGTCAGGTCTTTGAGTTTCACTCCAGCTCCAAATCCACCAGCAATCTGCTTGTTGTTTTAGCGGCGTCTGCCTTCTTTACCCACAACTATTGTCACACCAGCCGTCACGCCTTGGCAAGAGCTGAAGGAAAGATGAGCCACACGCAGCATATGTACGAAAATATATTCTACAAAAACCGAGACCAACAATAGTTGAGTTCGGACTGGCACCCACTTTCCTAATTATTGACAAAACTTCTTCTAACTCCCCAAAAAATGTTTATTATTTGTACAAAATGTCAAACTGTCTCCCCCACACACTTCAGTTCCTTTCCTCATTCATTCAGTTAGCACGCCAGTTTTGGCGTCTGTCATTTAAAAAAAAATCAGAGTCAGTATATGACAAGTCCATTTCACAGACATGACATGTCATTTTGGTAATGATCTTGTGGATGATGGCGCAGCATTACAAATATTCCTCGTGAAATGGTTAATCGACTGCGCAGAGATGTTTTAACATTTCCAGAAAATGATCTTACATTTGCAATATTACCATATCGTGGCCATTGCAGGTGAAGGATGTAAACATCGGTTAAATTCAAAGTTTTTCGTGCTTAATGGGGGCCAGAAAATGAAAAACCGCAAGGTACAGGTTAAGTTTTTTAAAATTAATCTTATTTTTGATTTTTATTTTATTTATTTATTTTTTAATAAGAAGGGTTGTTTACGCCTCTACAATCCACGCTCGTTCTTGTAACCAACAAAGTCACGCCGCTTCTTTGTGTCTCTGCAGGAACAATCTGACATCAGTGATGACGAGTAAGGAAGAGTTGACACCAGGATGAGTGAACATCAAGAAGCTCGCCTCCTCTTGTTGTCCAGGTTCTTACTTTGATTTCAGTTCGTCCTGTTACTTCACTCAGTCAGCCCAATTCCTCGCGGCTTGAACATTTTTCCCCTTGTAACAACCTGATGAGCTGCATATCTTGTTTTCTTCTTTTTTCTTTTTTGTGAGATAATTACGTCATGTACGTACTCGCTTTTGCTTTTTGTTACGCAATCCTTACGCTCGCACTTTTTAGAATCACAAAATGATATGAAATGTCAAGAGTTCATGTTGTACTTCCAGAGCGGGGGTGTCCAAAGTCCGCGGTACTTCAAGACGAAAGAATGTAGAATGGAGCACGGATCCAAAATTCTAAACTATAAAAGATAAAGATAAAGATGTCCTTTATTAGTCCCACAATGGGGAAATTTGAGGTGTTACAGCAGGGGGATTCCTTGTCTTGTATCTGCGACCTACGCTAGCGTTTTTTATTTTGCACCACGGACCAGTTTTATGTAAAGGCAACTTGTTTTCTAACTAACGACTATTAGGCCACTGTATTATAAGGCGCAGTGTCAATGAACAGGTTTATTTTGGGGTAAATCTCCATATATCGGACGTTGTGGTTTATAAGGCGAATTATTGCACTTTAGGAAAACAAACCAGTGCAGTAAAGGAGTACAACTTTATTCAACTGCAATTTGATATCATGAGGCACAATGTTGAATTTGGAGAAAATGAAAGAATTTGAGCAAGTGGGTCTTATAGTCCGAGAAATATAGTGTGTTGAAAGACTGATGAATAAATATCCAACTCACCATTCCGTTGGAACTTTGCGCTTATTTCATCGAGTCAGCCGGTGCCATCTTTTTTTTTTCCCCCTTAAGGCTTGTCTTCTAAAGTTGTTTGTCACTTGCCGAGCAGTATGGATGGCTTCATTGCCTTTTTTTGTCAGCCTCTCGCGGCATCCTACGCAGAGCGGGTCAATTAACCCTCAGATGACGAGATAAAGATTAGATTTTCAAAATAAAACTTCATTCGTCAACTCTGTTGACGGAAAATAATTTATATATATATATATATATATATATATATATATATATATAGATAGATATTTATCCTTTTAAAGGCTTGTGCCCAACGGTTTGGGATCTCTGACCAATGCTAACAATGCAATCAAGTCATATCTATGTTCAATTTTTGTTTCATAAATGCCTCAAGACTATGAATTAAAAAAAAAAAAAGAGAGATGAAAAACTAACCATAATGCCTGTAAGAGCAAACGTGGCATACTGTAATAGCTGTTTTTATTTTCTTTCTTTTTCTTACGTGTGTATTTATATATATATAAATATATAAAATATAGTTTCTTAGCCTATCTTGATCTGAATTAGATGAGTTTTACGGGTTAACACTACGAAATTCTCGGGACAACCAAATCATAATTTGAAGAACAATTTTGCCTTGTTTTTAAAATGAGTGTTAATGCTGAAGTGTCACAAAAAAAACGAACTTTTCTTTCAAGTGCCCAACTGAAAATAAATAATTCCATTTTGAATCTCACCATACAATCTTGTGACGATATTTTTCTATTTTCCACCAGATGGCGATAGTTGTGCCCCATTCAAAGCATGCGGCAGCATTTCAAAACTCTTTCATACTCCCCACTGAAAAAATAACTTGCTGTGTCCAACTTAAAAACAAAATCTTTTCTTAGACGCGTGCGGTATAAAGTCATTTGACATTAAAAGTTTCTAATAGTTTGGATTTGTTATGTGTATTTATGCGTAAAGTCGTTTCAAAATGCCTTTGGCGAGAAAAGTTTGGACACCCCCGTTCGAAAGCTGCATGAGCGTTTCCTTTTCCATCTTTGACGGTTACGCCGTCAACATCCAGTTTTATGCTTCAAGTTGCGACGGAAATACAACATTGAAAACAGTATTATAGTTTTACACATATATTTGAATCAGTATTTTGGATTTGTGTGGTGATTCGATTTTTCACAAATCCTCTTATTCATTTTTATATTTGTTTCTTAGCATGAGTTCTCATTTCGCAGTATCCTTCCTTTCAGATGCTATTCACAAGTGTCGACTTAATGTTTGCTTTCTTTGCACAGCGTCTTTGTGGTTGTATTGCATTGCCCCGAGCCAATTAAATATCACCAATTTGGAGCACAAAAACATTTGTCCTGAAAATATTTTTCTTATTTCTGTGTGTGCGTGAGTAGGTATACTTATGTATGTTTGTACACATGTGTGGATATATCTACACACAAAAATATCTGTGGAAACCTGGAAATAACGAGCGAGATTGTATGTGGGGGAATTCAGCATCATCACATCAGACACTCCCGCCAAGTTGTGTTGAAAGCAAATGCCGCGAGTGACAAGCGTGACAGCACGGTGTGAAGCTGGCGACGGATACATTAGCATCGGACGCTAGCTGCGTCGTCATCCGCTCTTCATGCCTTCCAACACCGGAGGGCCGGCACATCAAAACGGTTTTTCCCATTCTTTTCCCCCTTCTGCCCATCCCGAGGCAAGCTTGGCTAAGATAATTCCCGCCATCTTTTTTTCCAGCTCGTTTGAAGTGGTCGCTCTGTTGGCACAGCTGTCCGAGAGTGGGGGCTCGCCAATCGGAAATTAATCCTCGTCTAAGCGCCCCGCCGGACAAAGAAGTCAGGTCATGCCACCGATGCGGGTCGGACAGTCGGAATTTTCTCAGAAAGTGACGAAGTGCTCCTGATCTGGTTTTGTTGCCGCCCTTCTCCTCTCTGATGGCAATTGCCTTGTCTTGCACAACTTCAAAGCCAGAGCGGGAAAATGTTTTATCTCCGTGGGGAAAACTGCGGTTCACTATCAGTTTAACGCATGGTTGAGGAATGAGATGACAGCGCGGCCATTCCAGCGTTGGTTTGATCTGTAGTTTCATCAATTGATTCTGCCGTCCAGCGTTCTTTAAAAATGGGACGTTGGAATTCTTTTAACTAGTAAATTCTTGAGTTCTTAGAAATGTTACCTTCTTATTTGCTGCCACGCGTCTCCACCTCCTCCTCATCCTCATTGAAAGTAAAACCACAGCATTTTGTTGTACAGATGACATCAATTTAGCCAGGCTGCAGCTTACTTAGCATCCAAACAAAGAGGGGAGAGGCATCACGCCACTTCCTGCTTGGTTGCTTAGCAACCAGCATCAAATATGGCATGCTTGAGCTAAAGCATCACAGATTCTTCAGGTGATTCACAAGAAAGCCATCGGGGTCTCCATGCGGAGGTTTTGAATCCTTACTTCGATGCTAATGTTAGCATTTAGCTACTGCAATTCATTTTTTTTGTTTATGGCCATTGACTTGAAATCCATTGTGGTCTCACCACTTTGGTTTGAATCCTACCGATGTCGGTACAATTTTCCTGAATCTTTGTTTCTGTCGCATAAGTTTGAGTGTTTCTGTGACTTAAATTTTTGGCTCTCCTCAATCAGGTTGATGAAGAGGTTGGGACATGGAGGCAGGGCAAAATGGCGGCATGAGCTCTTCATTCTTTGACCTTGATGTGCTCGGCAGGAATGTCACCATCTGAAAGGGAGTCGGGATTAGAAGAAGCAGGTGACGCCATTGTCAAATGGGACCGTTTGGCCATGTTGGCTTTGCGCTGTCCAGCACTGATCACATTGTTGATGCAGCTGCACCCCGTCAACACAATGCTGAAAATGACCGCGTTGCACGAGTATGCTTTAGTGAAATAAATGATTTTTTTTTTTACTATGAAATTTTATGCCTTATGCTGCAAACTAACCTTGAACGCTTTTCATCAATGAAAAAAAAAATTACTTCAGTTATACAATGCAATTTTATTTATAAGACATTTGAGTTTTTATTATCAAAGTAGAACAGGGGCAAATGTCTAAGGCGATAAGAGTACATTGGGCTTTCCTCGTACATGTTGGAAACCTCCCAACAACAAATAATATTCTGGACGGTCATGTTAAGGCTTGCCTGTGACCTTGTTGGACTTTTAGAACATTCTAGGTAGTTATGTGAGGGCGTGTGTCTGGAACTTTTAGTTTGTGCTAATGTTTGCGTCAATTAAATGCATGACAGGTTGTGATCAAACCATAAGAGGTTTAATGTGGGAATAACCAAAAAGCAGCAAATTGAACTTTCTATAGTTTTGATTGAGTGCCTGCTTTTCTCCTAAAACAAGCTTGATTCCATTGTTTGTGTCTACTTCTGCTAATTTTGCACTTGAATGGTTTCAGAGGTATTCTCAATTACGTTTGTGTGGAAATTCAAAGCAATTATCCAAGGCCTGACTTCAAAAGGACAAATTATTGGAGGTGGAGGTGCTTATTTTTGAATGGTGGTGATAGCGCCTTTCTAGCGCACTGCCAATTACGTGTCAGGGTGGTGACAACGGGAAACATTTTGAGCAAATTGTCCCCGGAAGCTGATAAAATGGACTTTCTTCAAAAGTACCCGCAGGAGGTGAAATGAAACCGAACCAAGTTCATTCTGTGACCTGCTCACACGCGCTCACAAACCTTTAGGAAACACTTCTCTATGGCGTACATTTTTGGTTAGCTACATTCATTAGCTTTAGCATCAATTTGAATGTTGTCTTTCAGAGACATTGCCCAACAGTTAGCTGACGCACCAGAAATTCAATTGGGTCTGAGTAGGGGACACCCTGTGCAATATAAGTAAAAGGTAACATTAGCGTCAATGCTACAGCTAACAAAAAGCACAAGTCATGAAAAATGTTGGCACTATTCCCAAATGCACTGGGTGACCCCCAATTGATTCGTCTTATATTAACGTAACTCCCCAATCATAAAAACCTGTAATATTATAGCTAATAATAGCTAATGCTAATGTTAACATTAGCATCAACCTAAACCAAAGAAGACAAAAAAGGAAAATGATGAAAAATCCTTCCATCATTGGCATGATTGCAACCTGCACAGGTGTAACCCAAATGATGTAGAGAGAGTGTGTCTTATAATGCTAACATTAGCATTATTGCTAGCACTAACTGAACCAAAGCACTGAGCCTGGAGGTCTTGTGCATTGCCATAACCAATCAGCCACAACAAACTGTGTTAATTATTAACATTAATTCAAGTCCACCACCTTAACCGCCCAGAGGCCCAACCGCTGATATTGTAACTGAATGCTAACATTAGCATCAATGCTAACCGTAGCCCGAAGACACAGCCATAGCCCGATTGCCTCGGGTAAGGTCAAGATTTTCCTGAACTTCATGTTTTAGATCGTACCTTTCAGGTATAAGTTAGCTAACCTAACAGACTCAAACCATTACGTCGAGTTTCATCAAATTCTTCTGCTGTCAATCACAACAACCTGTGTTATATCCCCACGTGCAAATTTCAGCATCAATGCCACTAATTAAAAAAGAAACATGAGACAAATATAAAAGAGGAAACCTTTCCGCAAGGGAATGTAGCACCGGTAATCGAATTCATAGCCTGTTCATTCCTCAAACTTGTTGTGCTCAAAACCCACACAAGTTTTCATTATTTGACAATCATCAGAGGTAATTGAAAAGTTTGCGCGTCTCAGTAACAACAGCAAATGTCAAATGGAGAAACTCATGAAAAAACAATAACCACTGTCTGCTCTCCTTCACTTTTTTGATGAGCCCACATTTATAATGATCTGTGCACACCACAAGTACTAATAATTGAAAGATTTGCATTGCAGCATATTTGACAGCTCCGTGCACATATTTGCTGATCTATGCAACTGTAGTTTACTGTGAATGCTCTGGGCACCTCTAAAGTACCCAACTGAACGTTATATTTGATGATGATGCATTGCTAATGGACCATTTGTAATGTTCTGTGCACCTGAAATGTATAAATAATTGACGGTAAATCAGCTGGTGACCACTGCAGGCTATTCTCTGCCTGTCGTCCATCGCTGGGATGGGCGCCAGCTCATCCGCTAGATCCGCTAGCCGAATGAGGAGAAGCGCTATAGAAGATGGTTGGATTTCCTTAATTACAATTCAACCGCGGGCTCTTCTTCTTGTTCCTATTCGGGCATCTTGAGATATCTAACTAAAGCTTCCCCGTAGCCTCCGGGGTATCCATTTTGATCTGGTAATGACGATCCGTGAGTCTCCCGTGGAACGCTGACGTGGCGACGAGGCTCCCTGTCGCCATGGCTTCTTTCAAGTTGATCGCCTTCTTGAGCTGTTTTGGAAAACTCCAAATTAAAATGGAGTACATTGGATATTTTGCTCTCATTAAATTAATGACTTATCTCATTAAAACAAGAACACATTCAAGGCGAGATAACACCTCGCTCCTGTGAACAGAAGTCATAAGAGGGTGCAGACCTTGTTAACATGACGCAGTCAGAGTAGCTCCAAACAGGTAAAAGCTATTAAATCATTTGCTGCCATTGACGGATATAGACGCCAAAAAGTACATTCATTGTACCTGGGCTGGCAATGAATGAGTCAAGCAAAGTTCTGGAGTACACTCACAATGATATAATTTGTAGTAGGAAGCCTTTACCACTCGGCCATGACAAACATAATGTCTCTTAAATACAAATGGATTTCAAGTTCATTGCTGTCTATGCTAACATCCATGCAAGCACAAACTGAAGTAAAAAAAATGGGGAAAATGTTTCAGGTGCTGTCAGGATTCAAATCTGGGCGGGCAAGAACCCAACGGATTTCAAATCCGTCGCCTTAACCCGTTGGCAACAACAACCGGAACCACATATTTTCATAAGTCAATTTTAGCATCAAAGCTAGCATAAACTTGCGCGAAGAGACCCCGATGTGTTTTAAGTCCGACCAAACCGCTAAGCCCGAAGAGCGAAGTTGCAGAAATGTTTAACGTTGTCAACAGGATTCCAGCCTGCATGGAGATGCCCCAACAAATTTCAAGACTATTACCTTTACCACTTGGCCGGGACGACCAATAGCATGTTTTCTAGTTGCTAACATTAGCATCAATGTACACAACAACTAAAGGGGGATTTAAAGTCCATCACCTTGACCATTCGGATTCTACAACTTAGCTCTCAATGCTTTAACTTTACCATAAGTGGGAAGGCCATGACGCCAAATCCCAACACGTGGACAAAATGTGCCAATTCAACCCCAGAGAGCTGCTGACACGGCAACTGCTCACCGTCAGCATCTCGGCTCTTGGATCCAATTAGCGGCGCGTTAAGAACAGAAGCTGTGAGCTTGAGCAGATGTTGTTAAAGACTTTTTCTTTCTCAATTTTTTCTTACTTTCTCTTCGTGATGTGCGACTTTATTTTCACAGCTTTTCAACTTTTTTCCTATTATCATTATTAGTTCGCCTTTTTATTGTATTCTTGCAATATGAGCGATTTTATGTATATATATATATATACACATTTACATATATATACATATATATATATATATATATATATATATATATATATATATATATATATATATATGTATATATATATATATATATATAATTCAGGCTTCTTGTGACATTTCATGTTTCTTTGTGTAATTTCTGATTTTCTTCCAGAGGAACTACTCAAAACGTTTAAATGACGGGATGCCTTTCCTCTTGCAATGTTACAAAATCTTCTCTGGAATATTGTTGGATGTTTCGCAACTGACCACTTTTGTCTCATAACTTAAGTGATTGAATAATATACTCGTAATTCTTGACCCGTATTTTTGTGTTGTTGTGAATTTCATCTTGTGATAAAACACGTGATGTATGACTATCTTGTGTAATGTTTCACGCTTTCATTTATTTTTTTTGGAAAGCCCTTTTCACACTGCACTTGGTTTTATCGCTGTTGGGGATTCTTGCATAACAACCGTCCAGGAAGTAACAGGGAGGAACTCTGATATTACTCCGCCCCCCTATTCCTATTAGATGATTTGATCTGACTTCATCCCACCACCGCTCTGGAATGAAATTACGTGAAAATAACAAGATGAATGGGTTTGTTGATGGCGCGTAGCGTCTTGCTAAGTGCAGTGTGAAAAAGCCTTAATTGACAAGTTTCATCACATAACACGTTTGGACATAGTGTAAGACTTTCTTTTGTTAATAATCTAACTTTTTAATATATTTGACCTCATCTCACTTTTGATCACGTTTGTTATGTTGCAATCTTATGCCACGCTTGTAAATTGGATATTTTCATATTTTCGTGTCACGATGACAACGGACAAAGAACACAGTAGGTGTGATTTTGTTCATTTTTTTTTTTGTTGTTGTTGTCAACCCAATTCTAGTAAGGAGTCAAAAAGCATCTGACGGTGCATCATCATAGCATGGGGGTCTCTAATTTATCCAACTTTTATTGCTCTTTCCACTGCACTGCTGCCTTTCAAATGAGCCTTGTTAAAGCAGAGTGCGCGCGTGCACGTACGCGGGCATGTGCGCGTTTGTGTACGCGCTCATTACTACAGTGTTGTGTGTTGTGCTGACCATGACTGGTTGAGGAAAAAAAGTCAGCGGGAGGCGGGCCACCGCGGAGAGTGCCTCAAAGGCAAACATCATTGTGAGACATCAACTGTGTTTTCATGGATTTGGCAGTTGGACGAGAAAAAGCAGCTGCATTTGACTAGCTGATGGCATATTGCGTTTACTTTGAAGTGGTCTTTACGTGTATTAGGGTTTGCATATTAAAACAAGTGAGTTGTGATATTTGGAGAGAAAAGGCACAAGCGCAACCGACTTCAGACTTGTATTCAACTTTAAAGGGACACTTCACTGACGTTAACGTCGGCACTTACATAATAGGTTGCCATGTTATCAGTACTAAAATGCCCCCCCCAAAAAAAGACGGTATAGTGACTTAAAGTTTTTTTTTTGTTTTGTTTTTGTTTTTTGTCATTTACGGCAAATTGTCATGCCCAATTTTGGAGCTCGGTTTCATCGTCTACGTCACAGCAGGGAGGCAAGCGAGGTAATTTTGCTCAAATTGTAAGTTCTGTTGTCTAAACTGCAATGCAGTGCAAATGCACGTTACTACTCTTGTCCACTTCAACCTGTGAAAGTCGAAAAGCAAATGTGAGCTCAAGTGATCACCTCCACAAAACCAAAAATATCGTGCCGATCAAGTCTCCACTTACTCAAGCTGAAGCGGAAAAGAGCAAGAATGTGCACACGGACCCCGACTGGTTAGAAGTCGGACTTTTAGCAACATTAAAGTTGTGTCAACTCTCAGCAGGCAGCCAGCCGGCGGGCATGGACTTTATCCCCCACCCCGCCTTACCTGTGTTTTTTTTTTCATGTTATTTTTTAATTATGACTTTACTCACGTAAAATTTCACCTCTTGTTCTTGTAATTTGAATATCCAAATGATTTCATTATTTTTTAGGATGCTGACTTTTTTCTGTGAATTTACCTCTCAATATTCTTAATATAACAGTGTTAGCGTAATTGAATCAGCAACGGCGCTATTTAGCATGTCGCCAGGCAAATAAATGGCTTACGGGCAGTTCAAGGGGGGCCTCAAAGTATGTGTGCAGGGGGGTGGTCCCCATTCAGGATATGACAAGCATCTTTTGAATTATGTCAATTATTCGCAGCTCCCAACCGCTAATGGAATGTCCCGCCTTTTAGCCGCCGACGATTTTTTTTTTTTTTTATTGCCCCAACCACAAAAAGCATGAGTGACCCCACAGGGTGCGACGTGGGTCATTGTGAACGGGACATAACCCGCCTGGTAAAGACGTCATGAGTCATTGTGTTGGCACCAGAACGAGTCAAAAGACAACATTCCAAATTGTAACCCCCGCCCCATCTTTTCATGTCGGCGGGGGTCAACTTGATCATCATCGAGAGTAGTCCCACTTCGAGTTCACTCACCTTACCTAACTTCCTGTCTGTATCTTCTCTTTAAAAAAAAATCAATAAAATAGTCAAGCGTAATTTGGGCAAGTTATGTACAATTAAGCTTTTGCCTGTCTTTATTTTTCTTGAAATATAAATGAACGCTTTTTTAAAATAAATTTTACAGTGAAGTGCAATTTTGACAAGTGACACTAGAGAATTAATACTTTGAGTCTGCGTTTGAATACGTAAAAAAAAAAAAAAGTTAAGAAAACAAGGACAACAATAAAACAATCTTACTGCTGCTTCAATTCCAAGCCACCACATCCAACCAGCCATTTTCTGTACCTCTTATCCTCACCAGCGTCGCGGATGGGCTGGAGCCCGTCTTCCTATATCTTGAAGACGGCAAAAGAAATAAAAGAGTCTTGCGTACATTTTTAAGACACTCGCTTGACGTAGCTTTATGGCTATATTTTCTTGATATAGAAAATGTTTAAAAAAAAAAAAGAATCCGCTTGCTTCATGGAACTGGCTGTCTACGTTTTTCGTCTTCTCTTAACACAATCCCCCACCCACACACACACACACACACACACACACAAATGTAACAAAATTGTATAAAAAATCTATGTTTATCTATCTCTTTCTGCCTATCTATTTAATGTTATCTATTGTAATGTAATGTCATCAAATCTAATCTATCTATCATTTCGCTAGCTAGCTAGCTAGCTAGCTAGATCTATTATTGTCTCGCTATCCAACTATTGTTCCGAATTCAATCCCCCCTTTGGCTAACTCTCACATGGTACAACCCAGATTGCCTTATTGCCTTTTCTATAAAACAGGACACCCCAAATTGTGTGGGAAGCTCATGTTGACTATTATTGCCATTTGATTTTTTTTTTTTTACTGGTCTATTGGATTGGATGACGGTTGTCATGCACAACTGGTTCCATCATTACTCGTGATCCGGTTTTGGTGTGATAACGTCAGACCAGGTCTGTTTGGGCTCCCCTAAGAAAAATGCGCTAATGCTGTTTAAAAAAAAATGCATCTATTTTTCGATCTGACGTACAGTACTACTGTCTCATTTGGGAGGTGATGATTTTCAGGCAGTTCCTTGTTAGCTGCAGGCGCAGTTTGGATAACTCGTCTTAGAAGTCTTCGAAGGTAGTCTGCTTTTTATTTGATATAATTTGGAAGTATTTGAGGTCACGAAGAGGATGAAACGGTGCCAATGTTTTTGAATTGATCAATTCACTACACTTGTGGTGATTATTAAGCTTGTGAAATTGTGCACTTTCTTGTGGTGCGGCCTGGAGCTCTCAGCTTCATTCCTTTTCTTAAAAATGCATCACGGGGCAGTCTGTTGTTTTGAGTTTGAAACTAGGGGTCATTTTGAGATGCTTTTTGAAGTCTTTAAAATGTCCCAACTTCCTTAATTGTTACCATATTGAGAAATTGTAAACACAATTTTCTTCCTTTTTCAAGCTCTTTTTGGTGACATTGGCAAGCAAGAGAGAGAGGTTTTATTTATCATGTACCCACTTCCTACCCTTTGGACCGAATTTAAAAAAAAAAAAAAATTTTATTATTTTTTTTTGGGGGCCTCGGGAACCCACCCCAATTCTTCATGAAAAATGCTTATTAGCTGTATAAGATATTTTCCGGAGGAAAAAAGAAAATACTGTATATATTTTTTAATGTAATTCCAATGGGTGACAATTCTTTACCAATTTTTTTCTATTTGCCGTGGCTTAATGACCAGGCCAACCCGTGAATTAGAAAATTCCGCAGGGGTCGACTGTATCAATTATAAACCTCCTCCTTGCCAAAGCTGTCAAGGGAATGCTCAAAGCAACGGCATCTCCTTGCGATGTCGGGGCCACATTCATCTTTCGTGTCTCTACGCCTGTGGACGGAGCGAGAGCTCACATGTGGAAAATGACAGCGACATGCTGTCTGGAAATGAGATGGGTCGCACTTCATGTCATGGCAAGTGATTGGTGCTGGCATTATGATGGCTAACATGGAAATGCACAAGGTCATGTTCTATTTTTTGGCCTGGAATATTTCAAGACATTCTGTATGTTTCTGTTGCGCAAGGTGGCTCTTGTCAGGAGCAACCGACACGCGTGAGGGAGCGCATCCGATATGACCCATTCAGAGATGTTTGTCTATTGTGTAAGATGCCAACGGTCATAAATTTGTCTTTTTGCAATGAGTTGTTAAGATCTGTTTATTTTTAGGTTTCTATTTATACTTTGTTGAACTTTTTGTCACTTTATTTTAATAAAATGATAAATAAAATAATTTTCAAAATAAAACCCCAAAATGTCATTTATTTTAACCTAATACGTGTTGAAGGTTTCACAATGAACAGAAAAATATGAATACTTAAAGGGGAGGTCAAGTCAAAAGCTTTCATTCTAATAAGTTCCATGTGGCCCCACCCAGTCTGATGAATATTGTATTTGTGGAATTTGAATTAAGTGAAATGCACCTGTTTTTAATCCAGCTCATGGGGTGGCTGTTTTAACACTTGCTGTCCATTGAAAATGATGTTGCTGAGGGCTCGGACAACAACCAATCAGCTTGCCAATGTCACGTGACCAAACTCAGAAAACAGGCAATGACATGTTCTAAGTGTTTTTTGTGCAGTTTTGTTGCAGAAACCACACACTGGCGGTTTAGCTGTGTTTTTGTTTTTTTGTTTTTGAAGAAGAATTTTTTGGGGGTTCACAAAAAGTTTTAGTATTAATTATAATAATAATTATACATTTTATTTGAAAGTGCTTTCCACAACACTCAAATATATTTGACAGAATAAGGAATATTGGATAAAATGTACAGTTTAAAGCAAAAATAAACACAAATTTAAAAAATGTAAAGAAAGGAAAAACAAAGCAAGAAGTGAAATAAAGATTAAAAGATGTTAAAAGCAACGCGGAACAGGTCAGTTTTAAGAAATGATTTGAAAGATGGAAGGTCAGTGCTCTTCAAGGTTGTTTTAGTTAACAGAAACTGACAAAATAACAAACAAAATTGAAAAACTGTTTTCGTTAACTAAATAAAAACAAAAATGCTTTAAAAAATTGACTGGAACAAAATTTTACGTTTATATATCTGACAAACATTTATTCTAATTACAGCAAAATGTCCTTCATTTTCATCTTTGGCAATTAATTTAATACACGACCCTTTGGGATTTATTTCGATATTACTGCTCAGCCGTTAGTCGTTAAAAGTGAAGGTTAAACCGTCCACTGGGAGTTGTAGTCCACTTTATGTGTGTCACACAGAAAAGACGTCATCAAGCCGCGGCCAACAAGATACGAGCTAGCAGATGACGCGATTTTACTTGTTTTTTGGGTGGAGTGGCTCATCAGCCCGAGATGCAACGTGACGTAAAAAGAAATTTCCTTTTTTGTTCCTTGTATGGAAAAAAAGAAATTATACAGTATCTGCAAAAAAAAATACACTGTACAACTGGGTTTAATACTTCTCAACAAGAATTCAATCCACAAATCCACTTTAGAAATTGGCAACAAGGCATCTTAGCTTTATTTAATTCGGGGGCATACATGCCTGCAACTAATTTACATAGCGGTAAGATGCACTGCACTCATTGTCATTTGAAGTCTATGGACTGTTAAACTGTACCCAGTATTCTCAAAGTGTTTAAAAAAATTGGTTTGTTTTCAGGTTATCGGTCACATAAATGGTGGAAAAAACTTTTCAAATAAGTCCTTTTTATTTTAAAATCAACAAACCTGGCATTTGAACAGGGGTGTGTAGACTTTTGATATGCACTCTATGTGAGTGAGTGTGGGAAGTTAACGGGCTGGGTGGCTGGGTGTTGTGACGTCCTACAGGGCCTGCCTTATTTGGTTTATTAGGCGGGGGCTTGAGCACGCAAGCAAGCAGGCAGGCAAGCGAGCAGGCAGGTCGCGCAGCTGTGCAGCGGCCGAGACGCGAGCAGCGGCGGACAAGCGCAAACTTTGGAGTGACAAAGTGACCCCCAAAAGTCACGAAACTCGCCTCACGACACTCTGCGTCATTAAAAAAAAGAAAAGGGATTGCTTTTGCCGCACATCTCATCATTTTTTAAATGTTTTTATTTTTTATTTTTGGGGGGATAAACTTGACTTCTTATGATTTCCTTGACAAGACTCGTGATGGCCGCGCTGTCAATCGCCTTTTTGGTGCTGTTGGGATTTGTCGCGACTTCAGCCGCCAAGGTAACAACTTTGATGCTCAAATGTTTTCATTTTGAACGTTTACAAGGTCAAAACAGAAGAGGGACTGACTGCGGGGAAAGAACGTTTGACTCCCTTAAATGCGCGCATTGTGTGATATGTTGACACACAAAACACACGCACACACACACGCACGACACACTTTATCCTGTTACATAACCTTTTCAATAAAGCTTTTTTTGGTTAATTTGCACAAGATTGAAAGCGGCCAGTTTTCTCTTCTTAACGTGAATATAACAAATAAATGCTAAAAAATGATTCCCTCCTTTTGTCTTGCAGGCTGGTGAAGATGATCGAGAAGGTGAGTTTCAATGAAAACTGGGGAGGGATGATGGAAAGATATTCTCACTCACACGTGTTTTTTTTTTTTTGCTGTAGATTTTTATTGCTGAAAATAGCTGTCAAACTAACACTTTTAACATTGCCAATTACTCATTTTTTCTTTTCGTAACAACCTCTTTGCCTTAGAAAGTCCATCCATCCATCCATGATCTGTACCGCTTCTCCTCACGAGGGTCGCGGGTCGGGGTGGGGGTGGGGGTGGGGGGGGGGGTGCTGGAACCAATCCCAGCTGTCTTCAGGCAGCGGGCGGGGTACACCATCATCTGGTTGCCAGCCAATTGCAGAGCACACAAAGACGAACAACCAACCATCTGCGCTCACACTCATACATAGGGGCAATTTAGAGTGTTCAATCAACCTGCCATGCATGTTTTTTGGAATGTGGGAGGAAACCGGAGTACCCAGAGAAAACCCACGCAGGCACCAGGAGTACATGCAAACTGCACAAAAAAGAATGAATCGTATATATATATATATATATATATATATATATATATATATATATATATGTATATATATATATATATATATATGTATATATATATATATATATATATGTATATATATATATATATATATGTATGTATATATATATATATATATATATATATGTATATATATATATATATATATATGTATATATATATATATATATATATGTATATATATATATATATATATGTATGTATATATATATATATATATATATGTATGTATGTATATATATATATATATATATGTATGTATATATATATATATATATATATATATATGTATGTATATATATATATATATATATATATATGTATATATATATGTATGTATATGTGTATGTAGGGGTGTGTGTGTGTGTGTGTGTTGTGAGATGCTAAATTTGTTAGTTTGGAAAAACTGGGTTACACTCACACCCATACAAACACATGCGCATGCACACTTTTAGTGTATCGGTGCTTTGCTCAAGACAGGAAGTCCGAAATTCGAACTGGATCCTCCACATCTGTTCTCCATCGCGAGGTTAAGCGAGTAGTTGAGCCTCGACATGGTCCGCGCCGTACCCCCTTATCTCATCCTTAATCCCTCTTACGTTAACACTTGACCTCTCTTATTGCTCGCGTCCTTTTTCGCAATTTTAAAAATCATGTTACTTCCAAACGCAAGTGTTGCTGAGACCCGTTTGTACGAAATTGCTGCATTCAAAGACCGCCCGGCAAGGTGGGGATTGTCCCTTTCTGATCTGAAAACATGGCTGCCGACAATGAGTGTTGATACTTCCCTGTAGGAAATAGACATTGCAAGGGTCAAATTGTGGCCATCCTGCAAGTTGTTTTTGCCAAGCTTAGCTGTCATATTAGCCCAAAAATAATATAAGTTGTTAACTTTGATAGCAAGAGATGACTAAGAGAAATCAAAATACTCATAGAACCTTGATTGACCGTGATAGGAATCATTTTTGCCAGGCCTCCTGAATGATGCATTTAATAAAGCATACTTTAAAATAGTCATAGTTGAACGTGGATTGACATATACTCCATATATCTCATTTTCAAATGATGCATTCATTGCTGTCTGGACTTTACACCACCACAGTGGAAAAGCAGCAGAAAGATGAAAACAAAAATATATTTGTTTTTCTCTAGCATGGTATTTTTTTTAATTTCCTGCACCCCGATGCAAATTTCCTCATTGTGGGACTAATAAAGTTGATCTAATCTTCTTGTGTCTTGCTCCAAATGATGCATTCAAGGCCGCGTGGCATTTGGAGATTCACAGTGGAAAATGAGCATGAAAATGAACTTTGAAAAAAAAACAACAACAAAAAACAATCTATGTTAGTCTTTTGTTCCCAAATGATACAATCAATGCAACTTTTCAGTTTTGTGTCGGAAAAGTGATTTTAAAAATGCACTTTTTGTCCATTTATTTTCTATATATTTTCTTGGTTTCTTTTCACTCAGGTGAAAGCAAATCGGGGACAATGTTGCAAACGTGTTAAAAAACAAACAAGCGAGTCAGATGACAGACCTCTTGGCCTTCGCCTCACAAAAAATCTTTCATGTTTTCAAAGCAGATGCGTGAGAGCCGCTTTTCATTTTTGCTGTTTTTGTTCATCACTTCTTCCTCGCGAATGTCATTTATGACAAAAGTGGCACCTGCAATAGAGTCCCCCTCGTCCTTGCCCCCCCCAAAAGAAAACTCTGTGTTTGTGTTTTTTAATCACATTTTTGCTTTTAACAGGCTTGTCATTTCTCCAGACGTGTAATTTTAGCTTCACCAATGACACCTGTTTGAATGGCCAAACCTTCCGCGTAATTACAAGGCTTCTAAATACGACTTTGCTTTTTTTCTTTCCGACCCACCTAACTACACATTTTTGCATGTCGGGGACGCTTTTGTGATTGTCTTCAGTCACAATCTTACCTTGTGGAGTTGAGTTTTTAAGTTTCATGTAATCAATCGGTGCTGCCTTGTTGCTGTAACGCACAATCACCAAAAATCCAATTCCTCGCAATTTAGCATCATCCACGTGTTTGGCATACCTGAGGTAAATTTAGGAGCAATGGGACAAATTCTCAAGGACGAGTTCACATTTACAAAATCCTGGAAATTGCCAAACCAAGCCTGAAATATCAGCTTCCGACTTCTTGTGTTCATTTTTTTCTTTTTTTTTGTTTTTTGTTTTTTCCAGCTTGTTTTTTGAAAATGTTTTTAAAAAAAAAAAATTATCTGGTCTCCGTGACAAACAAGTTTCCCAATTTCATGTTTCTAAGTAAAACTGACATCAGGGTTGAATTAAACAACAACAACAATCAGGCACAAACGAATTACTTTTTCAGTTGCGTGTAATTTTTTTGAAGTGCCTCTCAAAAGTGTTCCAATAAATGTGAGATGAGAAACAAATAAACTGCATGAAACAGCCCCCAACAATCAAGACCGCCCTCAAATGTAATCCCGCGTAGTCCCTGCACTGACCTGTGAGAGGCAGACTTGTGTCACAGGGCATCCAGAGGAACAGAAAATACAAAGTGTAGAAGTAGAAAAGCTGTGCTTGCTGTTAGCTTAGCGGCTAACTTGGAACTAGCTTCCATAACTGCTTGTGTTTATTTATGAAGATGCCTCTTTTTATCCAAAAAAAGACTACAAATGAAAAAACACGTTTGTGTTGACAGTAGTTTAGCACTTAGATCAACTTCTTGCTAACTTCAACTCCAAATCTTCCCATTTTTTAGGAACTTGTCAGAGTCAAACCCACTCCGCAGCAAGTCTCTCACATGAATTGTTTGGCCAGTTTTTAGGCTTTCAGCCCTTCCTGATGCAACCCTCCCGTTTGTCTCGACACTGGAACGCTCCGGTTGGAGGGTGTTGGGACACTGACTGGAAACTGAACCCCCCCCAACATGAACGACGACACTCCCAGTCTGCTGGTTCCACATGATTTGCTTGGCACAGTTTTACATGGCAAGCCTCCCGTTTGTTCGGGCCTTGAACCAGGACTTGTGGACTCTGGTGACCTGACATTGGGGCATAAACCTGCAACATAGCAATTCACTTGACTTATTGGTTGAGCTTTCATGCCCTTCTTGTCACAAGAACCGTTTACGCAAGAAGGTCACTGATGCCACGGCGACACTGGCTGCAAATGGAAACTGTGCCACAACGACTAATTATCGGGTGCTCTTTTCACGTGGGCGTCCTTCCAGTCGGCTTTGGGGACTTGCGTCGGAGCATTTTCTGCGGCACTGGCCAAGAATTGAACCCGCTAAATGCACCAATACACGACATGTGCGAATGTTGTCGCGAGCCTCGCATGTGTCCCTTCTTGGGACTGGCGTCGAATGGAATCTGGACCCCCTTTGGACCGGTGGTCCACATGCTATGACAGCCTGTTGACATTCTTGGCAGGAAAGAATTCAGATGCAAAGTTGTTTAGGAAACTGGTGGCCTGTTCTTGTCTGATTCTTTTTGATTTACTGGTCTGGTCATTTGTGTTGCAGATCACCTAACTCGCCGTCTGAAGGAATACGGCCTGGTTACACCTTTCAGCACCGACGCCCACGGCCGCTTCCTGTCCCACCTGCTGTCGGCCACCCACAAACGGGTCAGGAGGGAGGCGTCCACCACGCCGCCGTCGACATTGCCACCGGCCCCATTGGATCAGCTCTTCTTCAACATCAGCGCCTTTGGCAAGGAGTTCCACCTGCGACTGCGGCCCAACAATCGGCTAGTGGCGCCGGGGGCTACGGTGGAATGGCACGACGACGAAGGCTCGGAGACCGCGGGCGGAGCTTCCCGACCGGTCACCAACCGGGCCGAATCCAACAACGGGACGGGGAGGATAAGCTTGCTGAAGACAGACTGCACTTTTGTGGGCGACATCACGGACGTCCCCGGTGCCTCGGTTGCCATTAACAACTGCGACGGCCTGGTAAGTGTGCTGTTCAATGACCTTATCAACGGGCCCATTTTGGGGGCGCCGGAACTCGGGACTTTTCTTTACGTCAGCATTTTTACAGCGGATTGTTCTCAAGAGGCTGTTTATACCAACGTTTGTTACGCTTGAGTGGCCATTAATCGGCGAAGGCCCCCCGAAACGACCCCTTCCCAACATAAAACAGGAGTGGTCTTTTGTGCGGTCGGGCCAATCGGACCTCCCCGTCACCCTCGTAAAACACTCAAGTGGTATTTAGAGATTCTCTGAGGGAAAGCAATTCTTTACATTCGGGATGTTAAGGGCACGCCGCCCCACTCCCCTGAAAAAAAAAAGAAAAAAAAAGAAATTCTGGTCTGGTACTTACCCAGCTTTAAAGTTGCCAACTGGGTCATGGCACCAGAAGAATCTCTTGTGTATTCGTTTCAAATATTGAATACAATGCATCCCGTTAAAAAGTAATACAATATTCAAATGTTTTCTTTTTTAGCAAAGTGCCACATTTGTATTTGGTCTTGTTTTTAGGAAATCAGCAATTTGTCTTCTCTTTGGGAAAGTGCATCATTAATAGTTTGTCTTTGTGTTAGGAAACTGCAACGACAATAATTTGGTCTTATTTTTATGGATGCGCAACATGAAAAGTTTGTCTCTTCTTTTTATTTCTTTTTTTGATCAATGTGTATCGTCGATAGTTTTGTCCTCTTTTTAGGGTAGTTCCTCATCAATACTTTGTCTTGTTTTTAGGGAAGTGTGTAATCAGTAGTTTGTCTTTCTCTTTCTCAACATTAGTAGCTTGTTTTCTTTTAAGGGAAGTTCAACATAAAGAGTTTATTGTTTTTCTCTTTTGGGGAAGCACATCAGTAGTTTTTTGTCTTGCTTTACTGATCAGTTAGCATCAAGTCTTTTCGGCAAAGTTTAACATCGGGAGGTCTGCTCTTTCTTTTGGTGGCTCCAACTGGCTTGTTCATTCTGTTGGACAGCATGCTAAAAACAAATCACAAACTGTGATATCGGCTCATCAGAGGCTGGATGGAATATGTATTGTCGTAACTATGACATGGAGACTTTTCGAGGAGAGTAAAAAATGAATGTAGCCTTATCTAGGAGTCTTTTACGCGAGCCATGGCAGCAGCGAGCATGAATCTGAGGCGGCGATACGCCGAAACTGCAGTGAAATGAAAATGTTTTTGCATCACTTGACAAATTTGAGAGTTACACAAGCGGAAGGGACTGCTGCCGCAGATTTATGCGCGCCGTAAAGATAGCAGACTAAAGCGCATTCCTTCTCCGCGTCCATTCTCAGTCTTGTTCATGCAGCGAGCTCGATGCTCTTTCGAGGCGACCGGACTAAACTTGACCAAATGCTGTCGCATGTAAACGTGACTGGCACTCCAACTTTTGCCAGACGCCAGAGTTATCATGAGAAGAGAATAGAATCTTTGGAGAGTATCTCGGTTTGAACCTGGAAACTTACTGTGGCAAAAAGGAGATATTGATGGAGCACAAAAAAATGAAGGCAGTGATTCGGCGCCTTTTGTGTCTTTGCCAGCACTTACTGTCCCACTTGAAGTGTTCCCATCAATGATGTGCCCGTGACAAAGCTGTCATTTACGGCACTGGTTCCCAACCACCGGCCCGCGGCCCGGTACTGGTCCGTGGGCCACTTGGGCAGGCCATACAGATGAAAGAAAAAAAACTTGTGGTGATTCTGGTTTATTTATTATTTGAGGCCCGGTTCAGGCCGGACACGATCCGCAAGCCGACCACATCGGGTGTCGTCACTGGTCCGCAAAAGTTCTGGACTTGGATGAACCGGTCCGCGGCGGGAAAAAGCTTGGGGACCACTGCTTTCCGGTCTTCATATCACAACATATAGCGGGTGTAGAGTGTGACAGAGACCGCAGCGCTGATTCTTTCTGCGGAAAACCTCAAATGCCCCAAATGTTTTTTGGTGAAAATGTGCATCAAGCCTTCATTTAAAGATATTCCCAAATACCGTCCAGCGGGACCTTGGGTGGAGAAGTTAATTTGCCAAGTTTGCGACTGGCTCAATTCAACTCAATCGCAGTCGTCCTTCCTCCTCCTGCTCATCTTCTTGCTCGGCCTCGAATTGTCTTCTCACGCTTCATGCACCCACTCAGCTGCGGCTTACTTTTCGCGCTCAGGCTGATTGCAAGGTGAACTCATAAGCTCAAACAGTTCTCTGCTATGGCAGAAGTGTGGAAATAGTAGGCTTGGATGTTTTGCAAGGTGCGAGTTGGTCATTAACGTAGTAAGTTATGTGTTCCAAAATGCGTTTTTGTGCTTTTAGTTTTCCAAACTTAGCGAGACGTTTTGAAATAGATACTAAGAGTAGAAATTGTGCTACCCGAATCGCTGTTAGAGGAAGCATTCCAATAAATGACACTCAAGAATTCAATTTCAAAATAGATGACTGGAATCTGCTGAATTCTTATTCCACGTAACGTAATATTAATCATCGTCTCATCAAATATATTGAATTCTTTTTTTTTTTTTTAAACACTTGAGGAAGCGACAGCGCATCACAAGAAAAACTCGTCCGTCAAGCTGCCGCTGTGCGTCGCATTTTATTTTGAATTCAAGCTCCAGTTTGGATGCTCCCAATCCACTTATCTGCCATGCGAGGATGTTTGTGAAGCAAGCAGGAAAGACGGAGGCGCCGTTCCAAACGAGAGCATGACTGAAAATAGAAAATGAGCCTCTTCCTGCCTTTTTAAAGCAGCCGTGAAATTGGCCCTCGACCTTCCCTGTTGCTCCCCAGCGGCGAAACCTCGTCCAGTCCCATTAGCCGGGTTTTGCAATTTAGTCGATTGGATGTCCTTTTTCACACCCGTTTTCGCCTCCCGGCGTTTAGTCTAAGCTGCTGCAAACATGCCAATTAAATGATTCTAACCGCACATTCATGTTTAGAATAAATCGTCAACAGATTATCTCCAACGCCGCCCATTTCCGACATTCACCCGAACCGCACTGAAGACGTTCAACTTGAAAAATATCAGTCCGCGCTTGTCGTCTTCATTTTCGGTCGGAAATTGCCTCAAATAAATGTCTTCTTAGTGATGTTCATGAACTCCAGAGCTCATCTCAATTTTAATCACGCTACTTTACTGTCCTGACAAGTCACAGCCAGTTAGTTGTCACTGCAGATACTAAAAAAAAAATTAAAAAAAAATTGAATGATTAGAATAAGCCTGCAAACCATTTCTGCACCTGGTCTTGACTCTGTGCCATCGCAAAGACACAAGAGTAACTAATTAAATAACTGTACCCGCCGTCTGACTTATGTTAAGACGTTCTGTGTTGGGGCTGCTTTGCTCCATCCGGCATGGGGCATTCTCAAAGTGTGCATGAAGTCGGAAAAATTATCAAGGCATTCTGGAGCAAAATGTGCGGACAAGTATCAGAAAATGTGGTATCGGCAGCAATTTTCTTTGAAGCAGGCTGGAGGAAGGAGTTAATCAGCGGCTTGGTGAGAGTGCGTGTGTGTATGTGTGTGTGTGTGTATTGTGGGAGGAGCGGGAAGGGGGCTGGTGCGAGGGGTCGGGGGTCCACACGGGATGTGAGAGTTGTGCTTTTTCAAATGATGTTGTGGCATTTAGCTGTCCGAGGTTATTTGCTCGTGCTGCGCTTCATCACGCTGAGAGCTGCGACACATGCATGTGGAGGCTCGTTTTTTTTTCCTCTCATGTATAATTCAACCGCACACATTACTCAATTAAACGATGGGGTTCATTTATTAGAATGGCCATTAATAATTCTAAATAAAAAATTTGTAGAGCAATAAGGGAATGATTCATTTCATGAATTAGTCCTTTACGTTTGAATTAGTGGTTGTTTCTTGGAGTTAAAAAAAGTGTTCACACACACACACACACGAGCTAATCTTAGTGGAGCTACACGGCAAGTATTACGCTTTCTTACATGATTCCCATCAGGCTGAATAATTGGGAAATTAACCATTTATTAATGCTTTCTTGGGATTATAATAAGATGGGCAGCACGGTGGACGACTGCTTAGCACGATGGCCTCACAGTGCAGAGGTGCAGGGTTCTATTCCCGTCTCTGGAAATCATGCATGGTAGATTGAACACGCGAAATTGCCCCAAGGTGTGAGTGGGAGAGCGGATGGTTGCTTGTCACCCGGGATGGGCTCCAGCAGGCCCGCGACCCTCGTGAGGAGAAGCGAAACAGATAACGGAGGCACGGTGGCGGTCAAGTTGTGAACCTTCAAATGCATGGACAGCATTTGTGAAATGAACCATACAAAAAAAACTTGAGCAGAACTTTATTTACACAAAATGTTTCCTTTGCCGCAATCTTTTCGCATCTTGATGCAACAGAGCTCTGAGTTGAGAAGCAAAACAAAAGTAGTGCTTTTGCTGCCATCTTGTTAATGCTGAACAACTATGTTGAAGTGGGTCCCGGAGTTTCATTTAGACAAAAGTGGTGCTTTGCCGCCAACTGGTACTATTTAGCTGCTGAACAACTATGTTGAAGTGAGTCCATGGGCTTCATTTCAACAAAAAGGTTACTCGCTGCCAAGGAGCTATGTTGACAAGAAGCTTCATTAAGGCAAAAGGAGAGCTTTGCCGCCACCTTGTGGCATTGGGGTGCCGTGCAACTACTTTGTATATCCAAGTGAGTGCAGTGGCTTCATTTAGACAAAAGCGGCGTTGAGGTGCCAATTTGTGCTGACGAACTATGCTAAAGTAAGTTGAAGGGCTTCTTTTAGAAAAAAGCGGATTTTTGCTGCCATCTTGGTGCCAAGGAGCCACATTGAAGTTGGCCAAGGAGCTTTGTTGGAGCCAAACGAGAGCTTTGCCAACATCTTGGTAACATTTTGGTCCTGTGGAAATCTGTCAAAGTGAGTTGAGGCACTTCATGAAGACAAAAACACAGCTTTGCCGCCATCTTGGGACATCTGTAGGCCATTATAAACCAGTTTGAGAACTGCATCAATTACTGGAAGCCGAAAGCTTGCTTGGCCGCTCAAACATGATTCATGATTAAAATGAGCGAAGTGAGTCTTAATTTATTCAGCACAGTATTGTTTCGAACATGCTTTTCAGAGCCCAGCATGATGTGGTTCGATGAAGCGTTTGGCGGAAGCGTGTTGCTCTTTGATGCGCCACGCTCGCCTTGTGCGAGGTGTGTGTTTTACGATGACTTAATTATAGCCAGCAGTCTTGTCAAGCGCACGTTTCCTGTGTCTGCTACCTCAGTAGCATAGTGGTGGACTGTGGGTGTGTGTGTGTGTGTGGGTGTGTGTTGCTGGCATGCTGGTCGCAAAGTGCTTGGTTTTTAAACTGATGTAACACGTCAAGTGTTGAGCTGTGTTTTTTTTTTTAATTTAATTTATAAGAGGTAACGAATGGCGTCGCGGTACGTCCGCCTGACTTTGATGCAGACACCGTGCGATGATGGCTAAAATGGTAATCGGATCAGATCCTGATTATTTTGAGCAATGTTTTCATTAATTAATTAATTCTCATCTCTCAAAGTGGACATCCTTGGAAATAAGAAAGCAAAACAACATCTGTTGTGAGTTTTTGTGTCCAACTTGGAAAAGCCAATGGCATGCGCTTTCTTGCGGTTGTATTGACAGTGATTGGAGAGGTTTGAGCACACTTGCTCTTTTTGATTGTTGCTTTTGTAAAAACAGTCGTCATTGTTGGTCACAGGAAGAATTTAGTACTCACGCCATGCTTAAATTGAATTACTTGTGAAATTATAAGATGGCGAAAACATGCTAATTGCTTAAGTTAAATACAGATGTGTTCAATGTCAAACGTATATTAAATATTCATCAATAATATTTGCACCACAAACTACTGACTTTTGAGACCTACACAATAATAGGTCTCAAAATGATATATTTTTGATGAATTTAGCTTTGCTAAGGGACAAATATTTTATTGACATAATTCGAGACACAATTACACATGATTCTGAAATTTTAGTTGACAGAAAGTAGTTTTTAAAAACTTGAGAAAAAAAATGGCGCCCATCACAAAACCTCTTTTGTGTCTTTGCATTATTACAGTTATAGCTTTTGTTGTTTTTAATGGTATGATGGCATTTTTCTTCACGTTTTTAAATGTCAGCGCAAATTAAATCGTTCCGTCCATATATATATATATATATATATACATATATATATATATATATATATATATGTATATGTGTATATATATGTATATGTATATATGTATATGTATATATATATATATATATATATATATATATACACACACATATACGCGTGTGTGTGTGTGCGTGTATACGGTGTATATGTACTGTGTATATAATATATCTCACAGTATATTTTTGTCCGAAGTACAGGAATAAGGTATTCGTGTGTTTAACCACGTTTTCCATCTTCTTCTATACTGGTTGTGTGGGTCACATGGCCAGAGAGAGCTGCATGCACATGGCTGCAAAAGAGAGCGCGAGGGAAAAAAAAAAACTGATAAGAGCAAACAAGTCAGGAATGCAGCTGACCTCCATGTATTCAAGTGGGAGGAACGTTTCGTCGTTCCCATCCTCCTCAAAGTTCACGTCCGTGGCCTCCACGTGTAAACTACTGCGCGCACACACACACACACGCACAAAAACACACACAGAAACACGCGTCCTGACTTTTCTCGTCACCACGTTCATTCTACGCACGTACGAATATCATGTGCGTTTCTCACCAACCATGGCTTTTTCCCGCCAAACTAATGAAAGTGAGCAAGGAAGGTGTTATGAAATAAAGTGTACTGTTTGATGCTGGAAGCAAGTCTGGTGATGTCTCCGTTGGTGGAGGTTCAAATGTCTTTCTCTGTTTGTCCTAAAAATGTCCTGAAATTTAAAACCCACCAAAAAATCAAAAGCGGATTCCCCCCTGAAGGAATATGACTAACAAAGTGACAAACAAATCACTGAAAAAATGCTTGGTTAACTTAGGAATGAACAGATTAATTAACAGAAGTACAATAACTAATAAATGAATGAACAAACAATCTTAGGGGCAACCGATCCGCATAGCTAACAATTGAAAAAAGACAACAATGCTAACTAAATAACATCTGAAAGAGCAAAGTACATGAGAAAAAACATACCATTTTAATAACAACCCAAGTAATTATAAAAGCAAAAAAGAACCATGAAGCGACTTATCTAATGAACAAATAAAATCTCTAACATGCTTATAAACAAATGAGCAAAAAAATTTCAACATGAAACAGAAAAGGTCTTATTTCGCTAAGAACTGAACAGCAAATCAGCAAACAATGAATGAATGAACAACTCAAAGCGAAACGACATGAACAAAGTGCCTACCTAATAAAGAAAAAAACAACGGAAAAAAGAAGAAAACTACTAAAAAACTACCGGACAAATCACTTAAGTAATGAATGAGCTAACTACATAACAAACAAATCAATGACTTCATGAAGAAATTAACAGACTACCTCGCTCACAAAAGTGCTAACTACGCAACCAACTAACTTCACAACTCATGAAAAAGATAAATACTTAACAAATAAATAAACAAACTACCGAGTCAGTTAGAAAAATGTAAGCAAATATTAGCTGCTACCTGGCTAGCTAGCTAACTAACCAACAAACTAAGAAAATGCAAAACTAAAAAGCGAAAGCAAGCACTACAAAAACACTCAAAATGAAATAATACAAGGAATAGATTTCAAAACGTAGATCTTTAGAGGCTCTGGACAAATATTAGATAATGAGAAGTACCTGGAGGACCTGTATGTAAATTTGGTCAAAATCACATTTTTAAATTTGTGGGATTTTTGCATGATAGATGCATGACCGAAGGATCTTGTCATGTCAAATGATCGGTCCGCTTTCAATTGAATGGAAAGTCCATGAATCCGTTCTCGCCCCTCCCAAAAAAAAAGACATCAAATTAGCACTGTACTGTAGAAAAGCATAGAAAAAAAGCTTTTCTTTTTAAATGTAATTATTGCAGTATTTGCCTGTTTTATGTGTGCCTTTAAGGGGCGTGGCCTGTGAATGAGTGTCTGGGCATTAATCGTGACACAGAGCAGCATTTGTTTGTTTTTGTCATGTAATGAAGTATTTTTTTTTCCTCTGCAAATTTCAGTCTTTGTGTTTAAAAAAAAAAAAAAAAAAAGCCTTTTTAATTTCAATTCAATTGACTGTCAAGCCCAATTTGAAAGCCCGGGTGCCACTTCACTGAATGTCTATCCCATGATGGCGAAGACAACGGCAGGTGTTTAACGCAGACTTACACCATTTGCTGGGCCCGAAACAGCATTAAAAAAAAAAAAAAGGGATCAAGACTCCTGTGTTCCATCACTTTAATACCCCCGGCCGGCTTCAGGCCGGGCCAAGCAGACAGCGCTGCCCTGCCAAGAACAACATGTGGCATTCAGCTGAAGGGCTCCAGTTTGTCAGAAACGGCCTCTTTCAGTGTGAAAACCTCTTAGAGGGCTCGCTATGCGGCGGCACAGTGGCACCTTTCACCCGCGGTGTTGTTCAAAGGTGTGTTTGCTTTGCAGAAATGCGAGCAAACCTTCGTCATCATTAGCTGCCATTTTCATCCGCCGGCTTGAAAGCGACACGCATCTCCAGTTCTTGTCAGAGAGCGAAATCTCGGTCGAGCGCGTTTCTCAAAATATGCAAGAAAAACAAACAGGGAGAGCAAATTGTCACGTTTAGAACCTAAACGCACCACCAAATAAATGTGTTTAAGACAGTTTCAGTGGTGCGAGCTGACAGTCTTTGAGTGAAGCAAAATGGTTCATTTCTGGGTCATTGTTATTCTTTACGTACAGAATGTTGCTCGTGATAATTGAAGTTTGGTTGCGGCGGCAGACATTTTGGCCGTCAAAGCCAGTTTCAATTCACAACGAGAAATTTGGTGGGCATATTTATCATGAGTTGGCACGCCAAAAAATCTCATGCCTAAAATGACAGCCGACTATTTGGTTTGACGTTAACATTTCCAGATTTATCGTTAAATTCAGCCCCCAAAGGTTTCACTTAACAGCATGAAATTTGGTGTGCATGTCTATCATAAGTAAACCCACCAGAAAGCTGCAAGAACGCACACCTGAAACGACACCGAAAGGCTGCCATTTTGGTTTGAGGTGGCCATTTTGACTCAGTGACACCTTCAAAAATAATCAAAAGAAATTCTGCCCGCAAAGGTAGTTTCACCGAACAACGTCAACTTTGGTATGCATGTCCATCATGAGTGGATGCACAAAAAAAAAAGTCTCAAGAGTCAATACCTAAAAAAAAAAAAAAGGCCCGAGAAGTCATGTTGGAAACGAACTGGCAAAATGGCACATTCAAAACAAAACAAAAATAGCGTTAGTAAAATAAGACGACTGATGAAACTTTTTTGTAAACAGCACTTTGGACGCGGATCAAATGTGACTTGTCTCGCGTTAGCTTCTGACTGGCGACTGGCTTGCTAAGCAATTTTACTTTCACGCTTAGTAGTCTAATCACTAATCATGTTTTTGGAATCTTATCTTCCAATTTGGCGATTTACCGTAGAATTGCAACTTTCGCGTACTGAAATCTTCTGTGACTGGTCTCGCTTGTTTCTAATGACATAGAATATGATGTTAGCTTGATGCGCTAGCTAGCGACTAGCTATCTCTCATATGCTCAGAGCGTCTGTCATGTTTCAAACATTTATTGTGACATTGTTGGTTTTGTTGTCGGCCTGTTTGACAGTTAACGGTTAAAAAAACAAAAAACGAAGCAGTTTATCATCAGGAAAAAAAAAAGTTTTAGATCTTTGCAACCTCTGTGCAAAACATTTCAACGTTAAATACACTTTGTCTTGTTCATGCTTTTTAATCTTACTTATCCTGAATAAGCCGCCGCGTGCGTCAGCGGAAATGCTTTTTATTCAATTACTGTTCTTAATAAAATATATATCCATGCAAATTTGTTTTTGTCATTATCCAGCCTGCCTTTTGGTTCAATGTTCCTTGTCATTTGTTGTTGTTTGTGAGGTTAATGTCTCGCTACTGGCTGCCATTTACTTCAGCTGGTCTCATTAAAGCTGATGTTTGGGTAAAAACGTTTCTTCTGCAGCGCTGTAAACAAACTGCTGTGGGGACACTAATTGGACGTTTTGACAATCGAGGACCGTGAAATGTTCCCGCCGTCCTACTCTGGATTTTCTATCGATTGTTCTGTTTAAAGGCACCAAGTGTAGTTGGGCATTTGAAATGCTTGTTTTTGGTCATCGGGCCGTTGGAGTAGCCAAAAATTGGAGTCAAGTTTAGAGGTGCCGCCATTCCTCCATTAATTGTCAACTAATCGATGACATTAATTGACAACTTTTGTGGGGGTCGAGTTCCATTATGACCTGGCAACCTTTTTTGTACGCAAAACTTTGGTGTTCATGTTCATTCAAATGTTTTATTCTTATCTTTTTGTTAATGCAGTTTTTAATTTTTACTTGCTCAATTTACTATATATATATATATATATATATATATATATATATATATATATTGCTTGCTTTGTCACATTGTAAAAAAATTAATTATAAGTAATTTCAGTTTCCTGATCAAAAAAAATTGAAACTGGGCTTGTTAGTGGAAAATGAGCCATCTTCGCTGGACCAGTACTTTAATGGCCTGTCACTTTTGGTACTCAAAACACTTCCCGCTGTTGCTCTTCTAGCTCCAGATGACGCAGCATCAGGAGCAACTTGGGCATCAGTATCTTGCTCAAGGATACGTCGACATAGTCGCCCCCCCTATCTCTGAATTGGGAGACGATGCCATGATGTTTCCTAAAACTTGACACCTGACCTGTAAATCGTGAGCGCCAATCAGCAAATTCGGCGGCTCGTACCAAAAGCGAAAGTAGCAGTCTACATCTTCACTCAGACAACCCCCCCCCCCCTCTTGTCCAATGGACTGACTGTATCACAAAAAAGCTGTCAACGTACTTATAAGAAAGATCCCAACGAAACGGTTGGCTCTCGTTATACGTCCTCTTACATTCCCCCGCAAAGGTTTGGAATGCAAATGTGTCAAAGGGGCAAACGCGAGATGTGGATAGCAAAGACCTTGAAGCCGCATTAACGACCTTTTAAACCACTCGCTCCAGGCTGCCAACTCCCCGGGGAAATATCCAACACTTAGCCCGCTAAATGCTTCATTATGTGCAGGAGCCGTTGCAAGACGCCAACTGCCGATGTTTGCCATCGGCTGCTCACCGAGTCTACGTGAACTGCTCTTTTATTTATTTATTTTTTTATGCTATGTGAACCGCTCCGTAGTCAATGCACTAAAATGACCCAGCACTAGTGGACGGGAAAACACGTCAAAATCTCCGTGTTATCTGAATGCTAACACACAACGGGAGACTGCAGAGCTAACAATTAGCGTCAATGTGACGTTGATGTTAGCCTGTAAGTAACGAAGAGTGCTGCGATACATGTCGGCAGACCATCGAGCGAGCCTCACAGGCATATATTCTTTATCCTCCAAGAAGAACCACTAATTGCTGCCATGTTGAGAAGCCGAGAGAGGAGTTGTCTGTCGTATGCTGCCCCCCTGTGGTCCAGTTGCATACACCAGAATGTGCAACGCAATTGAGGGAGAAAGTATGACCCCCCCTCAAAAAAAAGGGTTGATTTCTTTTCACCCATCTATCACTGCATAAATGTAAACTGTATGTGAACATACAGTAACTCAATAACTAAATACATAACTAAATTAAAAAAAAAATCAAATATATATATATATTCTCTTTTTATCCACGTGATGAAGGACGTACGGTTATGTTACATCATTCTTTTTTCTTCTCATTTTTAGATTTGAAAGCTCTTTTTTGAGGGGGGGGGGCATTTTCTCATTTCTGCCATGTACTACGTATTTTATTTTTGTGACGATGGAGAGTTCACTTTTCTCAATTTTCACTTTTATTACTGTGATGGACAGTGATGAGATTTTTTTTATTTAATGTCTGTGGTTGACAGTTAATGACAATTTTCCTTTTTTATTTTATTTCTCAGATCAAAGACCCACACACCAATTTCCTAGACAGTTTGTGACATTTTCTCCTTTTAAAATGCATCACTGTGATGATAGACAGTTTGGTTTTCCATTTTCATTTTTTTTCACTTGTATTTTTTGGGGTGATGTGATGCTGGACAGTTAAGTTCTTGTTTTTAATCGCACATCTTCAATGATGGAGAGCCACGACACATTCTCGATTTGTGGCTTTCTTGAGATGATGATGACGTTCTCGTTGTTCACTGTTTGGTCATTGTGTGCTGCAGGCCGGCATGATCCGGACGGATGCCGACGAGTATTTCATCGAACCGCTGGAGAGGGGCACCCAGGAGTTGGAGGACCAGGGCCGAGTCCACGTGGTCTACCGCAGGTCGGCTGTGCTGCAGGGCCCGTCCGACATCTCGGTGGACTACCACGCGCCAGGTAGGATGTGTCGTCTGCTCACGGCCGCAGAACCGGACGACTTTTTTTTTTTTTTTTTTTTTTTTTGCTTTGATGACATTGTTGAATAGGTTTGGTCTTCTGTGTACTGCCACCTACTGGATTGGAGGTTACTTTATAAAAACATTTACCATTGATGAGTTTGTAAACTTTCTGTAAAAAATATCATCAATTAATTGACTAAAATTTAAAAAAAAAAAAAAAAAAAAACACCAAATAATACACTACTCTAATTTCAGGATAAACCTAGAATGCACTAAAAACTTTCCAGGTGAACTTCATGTAACCTGTAAACCTTTGGTCATGTTTCAGTACTATTGCACAAAGTTGCTGTTGATCAGTTGTGACAACGTCAGAATGTGAACAACATGATGAAGCCGCATTTGTCCATCGATGGAGTCAACACCTGCTGGCAATTTTGCTCTTCGGCTTCTTCTTAGTTAATAAGGGCAAGTTGTGATAAACGAAACAGTTGTTTTCAAAAGTTTAGAGAAGGTCAAATTATTAAGTCCACCCGTATAGGCCAAATTACATTTGAGGTTCATTCCAAAATTCCACCTCAACGCTGATTGTCCACATTTTTTTTTTTTGTCGGTAGCTAATTCATGGCTCAAATTTGGGGTTGAAAAAGTGGATTTCAATTTGAAGACACTGAGAGTTGACTGAAATCGGAAGCAACCGCATTCAAGCCTTGATATTTTCTTTTCTTTTCTTTTTTTTTTTTTTTTTTAAATGAGAGGTGCTCAGGAAGCTTTTTGTTCAAATTTGCACTTTTAACTTTAAAATATCAGAAAATGGAAAACTCATTTCTTTTTGCAACACATCCCATTTTTGGGCGAAATTCCTCATTTTGGAATGACCTCAAAATGGCGACTAAATGCGATACAGCTGATAAATAAGATATAGACATTTACAATATAACACCTTTGACATTTCGGGTTGAGTTCCCCCTTAAATATGCTTTGCATAATCTTGCAGAAATGGGAATGACGTCAAATCGACTGAGTGCAAATCGCGCCTCCAGTTAATTCCCAGTTTGAAAAAAGTCGCAGGTGTTATATTCTCAGTCTGAAATAGTTGACAAAAAATAAATAAAAATCGCCGTTTATGCGGATCCTCAGTGAAATGTAACTGCTTCCTAATTTCTTCGACATCTGTGTGGTCGTCTATGCATAATCTTGTAGCAGAGGGATGCAAAGAACATTCGTATGAGAGGAGGTAACAAAAAAATGCTGTCGAGTAGCTTCTTCGGCTGTGAAATTGACATAAAATATTCACTTGCTTGCGTTCAGCGCTGCCATTTTGTTGCTTAATCCCTCAACTCAGTGCAAATTTCACCTCCATTTCATTTCTGTCAAGCAGTGCTAATGCTTTTAATTCCAAGTAAAAAAATGACATCACATTAAGGCAACATCACTATAATGGCAGAAGAAGAAATTGAAAGCCAATATGGATCACGTAAATCGCATGTATGGGAGCATTTTGGCAACTTGATGTGAAACGAGTCCTCCAATTAATGAGAGAGGAAATTTTTTTTCTGTTTCTTGTCACAACAGCATCATTTCAGACAGACTTGTCAAGGAAGCTGCAACCAATTTAGTCATTGATGCCGATGCAATCAACTTTTACTTTGAAGTTGGCCCTCGTGGAGGCGTAACGCCCACCTCGACTTCCGTTTTTTTACCTTTCTGCTCTATTTATCGCAGTTTTAATAAACATGACATAGTTGCCACCAACATTACCACAACGCCACCCCCAAATCATGTTCAGTCGCTAATTTAGGATGCTAACGTACCACTAGTTAATTGTATGACACGACACAATTCTCTGGCGTTAGTGGCTACTTCTGGCTAGCAGCTAGCCGTTAGCATTAGTAAAAAGTTCACCGATTGCTAAAGTTAGGGACTTGTATGAACCGGTCTGCGGTGTGAAAAAGGTTGGGTTTACAGTGAACTTGAAATGGAAAAAACAAAATGGTCCAATATTTATTTTCCCTTGACTTCAGTGTCTTTGTGTCACAGTCACGCGGTGTTTTGACATTCAACTTATTACATGCTGAGGGAAAGAACAATTCTCTCACCTAGAAGAAAAAAAACTCTTTTGCAGTGTCGACCTTTTGTATCGATTGCTCACTACTACGTTACGCCGCCGTTTCTGCAATTAATGTCAGCTCTATTGCTCTTGCTGCCATTCTATTTTTTTTTTCAGAGTGAAAAACAGCAGAAGGTGCTTGCTGTTATTGATGATGCACGGCGACGGTGTGCAGGCGATTTAACAAGTGACTTTGGATTTCGATCCCACCCGACTGGTTTCATATATTCGGCTTAATCTGTTTGTGATGTTTGGCATGAAAATAGAAATATAGGCTGCAATGTTAGCATCACATGCTAAGTGTTAGCTTGCTAGCTAGCACATTGTTATGCTGCTTTTCCAATTCCACAGTTTTTGTTGAATAGCCTGGCTAGACTCTGAGCTGGAGCCGCTATTTAGCAACCTTTTGTGACCAAACGCTTTTGCGGGATGTTTGATGACGTTTTGGACTATTTTATTTGAGTTGGTTGCTATTTCCCTTTTTGTTCAATTGCTTGATAGGAGCCAGAGTTAAATTTCCAAACAGCGTTTGACTTGATTGTTCTTTGACTAATGCATGATTGTGTTGTTTGATAAAATCCTTCAATGGCCTCTCACACCAAATGCAGTTTAAATGTTTTCGCGACATGAAGCACTTAATTTTGGATAATCTGTGACTGATTTGGTGCATTCTAATCCCTTCAATTAGCATGTCACGCAAGATGCTAGCTAGGTGATGCTGATGCTTTGCACTGTTTTTGTTCATTTCAGGACTTTATTTGGATCTTTGGTGAACACTGACAACATTTAAGTACTCATGCCATTTTTACATGCGTAGCTATGATATAAATATTTCAGCCCAAGCGAGTGTCCCTTTTATGTGATATTTAACACTTTTATTAATTTTGTTTTTTTGTTGCCACAGCTGGTTTTGACCACCTTTTTGAAAACAAAATATTTTAAATATATTTCCTTCTAGGAGGGGTAAAATTAAAATAAAGAACTATTGTCCCTCGAGATTGCAATTTTTGTTGTCTGACCTTTTCACATATCCCTGCCTGCTAGGTTAGCATCTTGCGCTACACGCTAGCCTACTTGGGAGTCTGCTCAACCTTTTCCATGGAGGTCACGTAGGCTGTGGGAATTCTGCACGTCTCGGTTCGCATCCCACCGTCCGTCGAACAAGAGTCTTATTTCTTGCTTAGTTGTTCAGCTCGGAGCATTCTGCTGGCACTCCTCGAAGCAAAACAACCGCGCGGCATGTCATGTTTGCCCGTAAAACAAACGCGCGCCATGCCATGCGCCAACCAAAGCAAACAGCGCGGCGGCCAAGGGGATTACACGAAGCGAGGTGTTAATCGTCGGCCTACAATTTGTTTCTTTTATCGGGAACAGATGATAGCGTTGCGGTGGTGAATCACTTCCTGTTTGTTTATTTTTCTTCATTGTCCGCAGATGATTAAACCACGAATGGTTGGACGTTGACGCACTGTTACGCCCCGAATGACCTTCCTCAGCCTTTTGTTGGACCGTGCGCTACATTATTGATATTAAAAATAAAAAAAAGACATGTTCCATTGTATCATATTCATGGTACTGTATTTTCATACAACTACTATTTAATTTGAAGTTAAACGAACACAGCAAATAGACTTTTATTTGGCAGAAGATGCGTTTCAGACCACAATGATTGAAAGGAGTGAAAATTAACTGCATAGGCCACATCAAAAGACCTTTGTAACTTCAATATATAACATCCAAACAATATCATAATTGATAAGTCATCCGAACGTGGACTTTTCCGCATCAGCGAGCCTTGCCGTGATGCCGATCGTGACATAATGTCGCAACGTTCCACTGGCAATTCTCGGAACTTGTCAAAGTATTTTCAAGATTCCCCTGTTGGTTTATTAACCCGAGTGGAATCCCCCGTTGTTATTTTTTTTCTTTTCGTCTGTCTGTCAGGATAGGAGCAATGCTCCACAAAGCCAGATGAAAATCGTGCCTGGAAACTCGATGTGTGTGTATGTTGACCCGGCATTTTGTGAAAGTACGTTTTATTAGGTACAGCACATTGAGTTGAATCAGAAGTTCCACTTAAGCCTCTTTCACATGTGCTGTTTTGAGGGGCGGTCCTGTCTCATGTAAATGACCAACTCCTTTTGTTGCCGTGACAACCAGCAGCGATGCCAGGGGACGGTAGGCGTGTTAGCTTGTTTTTAGGGACCGGTCCCGTCTCATCGAAATGTTCACGTTCCCTCCACTGCAGGTCTCAGCATGTCTTTCGTTACCATGACAACCTGAGGCAAGTGCATGCTGTGACTTAATTGTTCCGTCACAATTCTTAATGAACCAAACCCCCATTTTTTTTTTTTAGTCTGTAAAGGGGTGTTCCTGTTTCATGCAAATTTGCCACTAATACCCCGCCCCCTCTACTGCCGGGCCAATGCCAACAACAACTGTTCCTACTTCAGGATTTATGTCACTGCTCCCACTTTTTGACATCTAACGCTGGGTGTTGACGGCTTTTGTTACCATGACAATGAAGGGCAGATTTAGTGGTTGGCTTTTTGTTGTGCTCCAAGCCTGAAAAATAAAAGCTTTTGAGCTTGTTATGAGGGGGCGGTCCTGTCTCATGCAAATGAGACACTGTTCATCCTCTCACCCTCAAATGCATGGCCAATGCCTGGTACTCGGTCGGGCTCAAGTGCTACAGAAAGTGATTGCAAGCATGGATTGCATTTTCACTGGTGGAGGCAGCACTTCACCATCTAAACACCTAAATAAGCATGTTAAACATGTTTGCAGATTTGTCCATGTGGCGCATGCAGCCGTCACGACTACTTTGAGACAACATTCATCAGCTCTGCTTAGCTTCTGACTTTGTTCTGTTATTGCGTCCAGGAGAAGGCCTGGGTGGAGAAACCGGATGTGAGGGTGGGATTAGGTCAATTAGGACCACTTTTACATCACATTTTGGGCAATAAGCTGCTCTGTAAAGAGCCGCATCCGGCTTCGGAGCCGCGGGTTGCTGACCCTCCGTTTAGCCAATCAATCACCAAATGAAAACTTACAACATTCTCAGAGTATGTCCCCTTGAAAACAGTTTAGTGTCACCCCACAAAGTTTTTCCGAAGCTCGTGTCGTTGCAAAGAACTTTTGGAGCGGCAAAGAAACCTGTCAGTCTGTCAGTCAGTTCGCTTCACCTCCAAGCACCTCTGTGGTTTTGCCAACCGTCTGTAAACTGCTATTTTTTGCTCGTCTGGAAGGCAAAATGGAATCTTTTTTGGGACCCGTGAAAAAAAGAAAAATTAAAAAAGGGTGCCGTGCGTTTTACGTCAACATGCACTTTAAAAAAATGTTGCTCGGCATCAATACTTGGCAGCTGGTGTCAAGGTGAAATGTGCCCTTACTGCGTTGGTGTTTGCCTGGTGGAGATCCATATGCAGGGAAACATTTCATCATCCGCTTCCACTGTGAATAGAAATCAAAAATCCTCATGACTGGAAAGTGGAGCGCTCTCAATACAGGTAATTGCTGCAGCCGAGTGACCTCACCATGTTAATTGGAGTGAGGTTTTATTTGACCAAGGAGATGATGCACCTTGTGAAGCCTGCCAAAACAACTGGATTTCATTTTCAGAGAGCTAATTCTGAAAGAAAGCGCTGATAATAAATCGACCAGCCGAATAATTGGTCGTGCACCGAACCTCAATATGAATACCATCACGGGTGGCAATAGAACAGAACTAGCTGGCGCTAATAACACTAGCTTTAGTTTTATTGCCAGTCATTGATAATTTGGACTCAACGTGGGCATGCAGAACAGGAACAAAATCAGATGGGAAATTTGCAACAACAGGCCCAATAAAAGGAGCACGAGTGCAGTACGGAATCATCAGCAGACGTACGTGCATCAGACTGGGAGTGATGTGATTAATAATGATGTCATTTACATTAAAAAGAAAGAGAAGCGGTCCTAACATGGAACCCTGTGGGACTCCTTTTTCTAAGGTGATGACATCATAGACAACATCACTGACCCGAATAGCCAGTCTGCTGCCGAGGAGGTAGTTCCTAAACCAAGCAACCACCTTTTGGCTAAGACACACTCTCCAAAGGCTCTATCATCTTCTATCGTGTCAAAAACTTTAAATCGATAAATAAATCATCGATACATAAAGCAACATTGAATGTCTTCTTGTCAATAGCAGCTTAAATGTCACGCAAGACTTCACCAGACGACGTGAAATGAGACTAATGACTCCCAAATGTTTGCTCGAGGTTGGAGATGGGGCGATCATCATTCAGTTGAGCGGGATGTTCTGCTTTTGAAAGAAGTCAGACACAAAGGCTTGTTTCAAGATGTGTGACTTTTTTTTTCTTCTGAAATACAAACATGACAGGCCAGTAGATACCAGAGGTTTAGTCAATAATTGGAGTGGCAACTCTTCAAAAGAAGGGCTTGATGCCATCAGGGCTGTCAGACTTTTGCTAAGCACAACATTGGTCATTGAAAAAAGAAGATAAAACAAAAGTAAAAAATGTCAACGTAGCGGAGGAATCTGAGGAGTTTGCATTAATGGCTGCGAAACAAGACGGAGGCGATCTCGGCTGATTCGATCTTTGGGCCAATTCGTCTGGCCGGGCTCTGATTTGTTTCTTGTCACAAATGCGAGCGTAATGTCACCTCAAAATTTCAGGTTGTTCTCTTCGTCGGCAAGATTTTCACCGTCTTACTACTCAGCTTCACATTTTGGGGGAGAAAATGAGTGCACTTATTTCAAGACGATTGGAATCGGCGCAAAGCCGCTACCTGTCATTTGAGATGGGCTGTTTATTTATTTCAGACAGAGAAGACAATAGAATACTGTAGAATGAATCTTCATTGTCCTTCGGGGTGGAAATTTGTCTTTGACTCATCAAGCACGATAACAATAATGATAAAATGCATACAAAAAATTGAGAAAGAAAATACAATAAAATACTTTGAGTTGAGATTGAAAACCTAAAAAAACTGACCATTCATCAAGAGCAGTCATTGATAATCTGGATTTCATGTCACGGCTTTGGTCGGCGTGCTATCAGTCACTTTGCAGAGTTACGAAAACTCGCGGTCCTGGGAACATTGGATTTCTTAAATATATTCTTAGTTGCGAGCAGCCGGAGTTTAAATGCTTCAACTGGTTGAGCGGGTGATGAGAGCCGTCTGACAGGATGCGCCTCGCCTTTTTCCTCGTCCTCTCTGTAAAATGTTGCGTCAGAGGATCTTGAAGCTTGCCAATTATTTTGCTTGCCACTGACACTGTCCTAGAAAGTTTGTTTTTCAGTCTGCAATTTAGGAGAGTATATCCAAGCGGGGAGGTGCGAGGTTAAAACACTTTCTAACATAGTTTGATGGACAAGCGCCAAAATCTGCCGACTAACTCACCACATAGTTTCCTAAAAAGACGCTGTGAGCATTTCTTAGGGATAAACTCTTGTGTTCACTGAGAAGCTCGACTGAGAGAAATCAAAAGTCTAAACAAAACTTGAAAAATTTCACATGCATGTTTTTTTGTAATGTTCAAAATGTGTTAAGTATAAATAATTACTTGTACCAATCACCTGGTATTTGAGAGTGTTTCCCTAATTTCCCAGTCACCTTGAACGCAGCATCAGAACATCAACTAGATGAGGTGATTAAATGTTGCTAGACAGCCAACGCACGTTTTCCCTAAACGTTGCTAATGCAACACTGGCGCCACCTTGAACTTTCCGCTCGAATGCGTCCAAGTCGAGGTGAGTGCGTTTGAGTGAGGAGAGATGGAGGTTGCCATGGTGATGAAAATTCTGGGGTTCCAGTCGGAGCAGATGTGAGCCCCCGCCCGCCGCCCCTCCCAGAGAGCTTCTTATCGGGCCCGACAACCACGGCCGAGGTCCTCCGCCGTCTTGCAACTCTTTGGATATTAGTTTCCATTTTCACACGTAGGTGGAAATATGAGCACGAGAAACCGAGCGTCTGGGGGCGTTTTGATGACTGTCGTGATCTGGCGGCATTCTGGAAGGCGCTCAGTGGCCGGCGGGCGTAAAAGGGGGGAGGAGGCCAATGTGGCGGAGGGCTCTGGTGTGGCGCGAGGTGTTCATTGCGCTCCAAAGAAAGGAAAAAAAAAATGGTGATTTATACTTGTCGCATATCCGTGCTAAGCTAAGAGCGGGGGCGGCCCAAGGAGGGCGGAGGAATTTGGTGAGATGGCCGCTTAGGGGCAAGGTTAGAGGATGGATGTGGTGTCTGACAAATCTCCTGACGTATGACTTGTATAGTGGTCCGCAAATTTTAAAAACTATGAAATGAAATTCATTTTTGCAAGAAACAGCTAAAAGTGACGCGCAATTGAGAGCGCATGACACGACTTTTTTTTTTTTTTTTTTTTTTTTAAATTCTTTTCATTCGAGTGACGAAGCACTCTTGCACTCTGTCTTATAAAAAGTTGTGAATTTTTTTGTCTTTATATTGTTTTGAGCTTGGCTCGGCTCCAGCACGCCCGCGACCCTCGTGAGGAGAAACGCCTCAAATAATGGATGGATGTTTTTCAAATTTTGTTTGTTTTATTTGTCATTATTATTACGTTTATTAGTTTTGATTGTTCCTAAATGCTTTTTGTTTGGTTCTGTTTTTATTAGTTTTAGTATTAGGTTTTTTTTTTTTTTTGCATAGAGTATTTTAAAAAAAGGTCACACATTATGTATTGTGGAATAAAATCTCATAATGTTGTGCAGTAAACCAATTTGCCAGAAACATGCTCTCGTATGGGCTTTAAAAAAAATATGCTATAATTCGAGTTGTACTTGGAGTTAGTTTTGCTATATTGAAGCTTTCAAACTTTTTTTTTTTCTTCATACCTGTAGTTCGTTTAAGTGCAAAGATGTATTACCACGTCTGGGGAAAACCGCTCTGGGAAGTCATTTACTGAACCGTCTGCCGCTCGACTTTATTTAATGAATCGCTCGCCTCGCTTTGGCATCTGGCGATAACAGCGACTGAATCCTGCCTTCGTAATTCTCTTTATATATAAAAAAAAAAAAAGCCATTTACTTCCATGTTAATTCAATTCATACGTGTATGAGGGACCTTTTAAAGCAATTTACCTTTATCAAGTTAAATACAATTAAAGGTTACCTGTTGTCGCCCAAGAGGCATCCTTTAATGTATCGTAAACAACAGAAGTCATTTCAGATGGGTCAGATGCCCGCGCAAACACTCGACAGCCTCCCCGTGAGTGTGCGTGTTTGTGAGCATATGTGTGAAACAAATGAATGCTGCAAAGCTTTCAAGCCGGCGTCGGTGCAGATAAAAGGAAGCGATAAAATCCCCCTCCCTCTGTCTTCTGCATCATTAACACGAGTCAATAAATAGATGACAGCGCGTGAAATTTGAGCTTTACTTTGTTTTGTTGGTGCGCTTAATGAAGCTGCACTGATTGCAGCATGTCGACATGCAGTACGTTATGATGCAATATGATACCTTGAGACGTGCCGCCATATATTGCAATATGGGCTAATACGTTGTACTACGGTCGCGATTGGGACAGGTGAGACCATATACCAGGGGTGGGCAAACCTTTTGATTGGTACGCCACAATTGGTTCTAAAATTTGACAGAGAGGCCAGACCAGGAGCAGATGGATGGAGTGTTTTGGTAACCTCACCTCCTGGGAGAAGAAAAATACATATAATTTTGAATGAAAGTGAACATTAGCATTACAACAATATATTTGTCTTTGAAAAAAACACAGTATTTTGAAAATAAAACATTAACAAGGTTTATTCACACATATGACCCCCGGGCCGTAGTTTGCCCACGCCTGCCATATACAGTATTATGGCACAATACGTCAGTGTAAAATATCTTGTAGCACGTTATGATGCAAAACAATCCGAATTCTACAATGCATCAGATTAAAATCCGTATGGTACGTTACGATGCAATATTTATAAAATGGTACGAAATGATGGAATACAGTCTACTACGTGACAAGAGATAAATATGAAATAATGTGGCAATCCATAACACGATATTGAGATACGATATGGTACAATACACTCCATGTGATAACGTACTATATTCGTACTACTTTTCATTTTGAATGCAATACACGACCATATGAAGTTACGTGATAAAGTTAAAATAGGATACAATATGTTATGAGACGCAACGATAGCATCCAATATAATATCAAAGTGTTTGATGTGATACGATACATAACAATTTCAACATTATCAACTGTTACGCGTCATTTCTGTCTGTCGCCGTCGGCATCATTAGCGCCACTGACTACTGTAAATAGAAGAGTGCGCCTGAAAACTTCTTTTGATTCATTTATTTTCTCCATGAAGCACTTCTAAAGATACTTTCCACCTCGTCTCACGTCTATTGGGTAAGTACCTTGTCGCGCTCTGAGCACTTTCCGTCGGAAACCTGGAGATAATTAGCTGCTCAGTGCCAAGGAAGTGCGGGATGGAAAAGACCTTGGGTGTGCGTGGAGGGATATTTCAAAACGCGCTATGACTCATCATCTTCATCATCATTCCAGTCACTTCTCATAAGTCACATGGTGGCTGCTTGTCTTTTTTCTTCTTCCTCTCGCCGTCCTGTCAGCCAAATACTTGAAATTCCTGCTGCTTGTTGCGTTTACGAGAGCGAGACGCTTTCATCGCGACGCGCTGCGAGCTCGGCCCGAAAGACAAAGCCTTGTGCTGTTGTTTGTGGGACTTTTCGTTGCAAATCCGCCAAACGAAGCAACTTTGTCGTCTTCGCACCGGGCCAAAGTGTGTGGGCTGCAGTCCGGAAATGATGCCTGACTGAGTTGCTTGTCGGTTGTTTGCCGTGACTTGAAGGATTTTTTTTTTCGGATCCCGCGGGCCGGATTAAACCCGCTTGCGGGCTTGATAAGATATGGTAAAGTATGAAAAAAAGTGTGACGCCCCAATTCCACAAGTAAGATACAGGCAGACCTTCCGTTAAAAATGTTATTCTTGATATTTACAAGCAATACTGAGATGAGTAGAGCAAGTTGATCAAGATTAAAACACAACCTTAAGTCATTTTAGTGGGGAAAACAAAACATCGCGTGTAATATTGCTGCCAATTGTTTCATGCCATAGATCGTGATTTTACTGGTCCGGCCCACACGGTAATATATTTTCCTCCATGTGACCCCTGAGCTGAACTGAGTTAGGTTATGATCGAATCCGATAGAACACATGACCATATGGTCCAATTTGATGCAACGATGCATTATATTACAGTATGTTTCGATATCTTACGATATAGCACGACATGGTATGAGATCATTCGCATCCCATACGTACGTGAGATGCTGGAGCCTTGCTGGCAGCCAGTTGAGGGTGTCCCCCGCCTACTGGGATAGGCTCCAGCACGCCCGCGACTCTCGCGAGGAGAAGTGGATCAGGACATGGATGGACTACATCCGTGCGACCCAGTACTAGTCCGCAGACCGGTGGTTGGGGATATCAGAGATTCCGTACTATACGATCGAGTAAAATTTGTTGTCGTTTTCTGCCATATGCTATCGTACCAGATCATATCATATGGCATGATTTTATTGCACTACATGGACTCAACTACTGGTAAATGATCTTCTTGATTTTATGCTATACGATATGACACCAAATGTAATATTATATCATAAAATATGCTTTTGACGCGAGTCACCCGTGTTAAAAGTTCATTTATGTCGTCAGTTACCTGATTTTTGGTCGGTTTTCCATCTGCCATGATTTGCAGCTTTTCCACCAAGATGAGACGCAGGAACAGCAACATCCTCACCGGCGGAAATAAAATCGCTCCGTTCCAAGCATCCTCAGAGGCTTGTTTCTCTTTTTCCTTTTTTTTTTTTGTAAGGTCGTGACATTTGTGAATTTGATCCGTTGTGTTGCAAAAAGCCCCGGGAGTGGAAAACAGTTTGCCGCTCGGCCTTTTTTCTGCCCACGACATTGGGTTGTTTGTTTGAGAGAAACGGATGCGGGTCACTACAGTGGATTGAACTCCCCGAAAAGGAAATAGAGCTAGCGTTTTCTTCACCCCCTCCCAAAAAAATGCAGTTCGCACCCTGTCCATGAATGAGGCCTAAGTTTGGCCGCGTGTTGTGTAGCAACAAGGCCTGACGTTGTCCTGCTTCGCTTGCTCTCTGGCGAGCCCAAAACACCCGAGGCGACTTGGATGTCAATGAAACAAAAGCGAGACAGACGCTAACAGCTTCGAGGAAACAGGAACTTGTTGAATTTGCGGACAACTACAAGGAAAGTGTCTTCAACATTTATTTTTCCCCGCGCCCATGCTTTTGTAAATTTATGGATTTTAAATGTAACGTGTATGAACATGAAAATAAGCTCATTAAACGACTAATCGCTTTGGATTCCCATTAGCATTAGCCACGTAGCCCCGCAGACTGCTGTGTCAAGGTGCGGCGTGTTTTATTCCTGGTTAATGCATCCGGAAGTGTTTTTACTGGCGCAATTAAGTTAATAGTACATTTTTTTCCCCTTGAAAGTCTTTTGGGTTTATTTATTCCAGATTTTTGTTTTCTGGTGAATCAGCTAATTTGCTGAACTCGTTAGCTCTCCGGGAGCGTGTGGCCCTGTGGGAGTTTGAGTGCTGGCTTCAATTTTAAGGCTTGTTGGGTGTGTTTTGGGCCAGCGCACATTAAAATGCCACCACTATGCCCGCGTGGAGTCGTTGTCATATGAAAGCGTCTTTTCAGTTGTTGCGGCCGCGCTGCGCATAATTAGACCTTTGTTGTTGTTGTCGCTGCCGCTGCAGTTGCCGCCGCTGTTCCTTTTCAGCCCAGGAACAAGTGAGGCAAGCGACAAGCTCATGTTCATAAAAATCGTGCATAATTATCTCGGGCTTCATGCTCCTGGAGGAGACAAAAATCAACCTTATTGTGATGGCTTCATCAAGCTTTTGTGTCACTGCAAAGAAGCAACAAAGGCTGATGGTAATTGTGTGTGCCACTCAACGTACGGGTTGATTTTCGCTTTTGTGTACTTGCAGGTTGAGTGAACTCTTCGAAGTAGCCGCATGGTGGGAAAATGCTGATCTCCTGACACGCAAAGTTGTACTTATGAAAATCTGAACTAAAAAAGTTATGATGGAGAGAACAGTGAGCTCCCTCTTATTTGTGGTTCGCTATTTACGAATTTGAAAAAAAAAATCCGATTTAGGTCATTTCACATTCCGATGAAGTATTTTTCCTTGAAATGACATCAAGTAATATGACATAAATAAATCTAACAATGTATACACAGTAGACTACAGATGGAAATGATCTTTGTTAAACCTGTTGCAAGCTCTTCGTAACTTGTGATATTAATGTACGCATTGTCCATAAACTTAAAAAAAAAAAAAAACTTCCATGCTAAAAATGGTATCGATGAACTGAATTCAATTTTCCGTAACACCTTAAAATTCCACAAGATGGTGCCAAAGCCCTGTCTCATAGGAAAGTAGTAATTGTAGCGAATTATATTGTATTCAATCATCTTATCTTACTGAAATCGGTGTGCGTCGCAGTGGATCACATATTTTCCTATTATTTCAACGATATCCTGATTTCTGTGCGTCACGCTGATGTTTATCACATTGGAATGGGAGTGTATCGTGTGCTATCTGAATTTAAGTTCAGTGTTTTGCATTGGCGTGTACAGTATCATCATTGGAATCTATGATATCATATCACATCGCATTTGGAGTTTATCGAAAACGAAGCTCATTGTGTCACACGGTGCATCTCAGTTGAACGGACCATATTGCATCGCAATTGAAGCGTGTCACAATCTTATTACGACTATATTATAGATTGGATCGTATTTGAACTGTTTTCATAAATTGTACGTTATCAAACCTTATCACCAAACCGTACCACATTCGAACGTATCGGCATTAGAGTGAATTATATTGCATCGTCATTGGAGCTTATTGCGATTGGCTGGAAACCAGTTCAGGTTGCTCGAAGACAGCTGGGATCGGCTCCAGCACCACCGCGACCCTCGTGAGGTGAAGCCGTACAGATAATGGATGGATGGATTGTACCGTATCATGATTAAAGTTTTCCACAATTGAGGACTATATTGCGTACGTATTGTTTGTTGTTTCAGAAATCTTCTCAAGATTGGATGGTAGCTTTCTTCATTTCGTGATCACTGGACACCTTCGTACATCATCAGGCTCTCGTTAGCGTTTGGTCAAATCGAGCGCGGAAAGAAAATGTTCTGATTCAGCGTACACATTCTCTGACTTGAGGAAAACTTTTTTTTCTTCTTTAGTTTGTCTTTGGCCCACTTTGTCTGATGGAAACAAGTTAAGACTGTGAACACACTTCAGTATCATTTCATTGGCATGAATATTTTTCGGCTAATACCGCAGATATCAAGGGAACGCTTAAGAGCATTTGTGCTTCTATTTTTGGAGTGTTTGGAGAGGCCTGATAATGATCTGGATGCTGGCAATCCAGTTTTTGCCCCAAATTCAACATTTCAACAAATGTGCACTCAAATGTTCAAATCAAGACCAGGACATGTAGCGCCGCTTTAATTAGCCACATTACAAAACAAACACACGTTACTTTTTTTTTTTTTTTTTTTAGAACGACGAGCTAACTAGCATTGGTTGTGAGTTTTAGGCCTTCAAAACAACGGGTTTTCCAAAACAAAAAATGATCACAATGAAAAAAAAATTTCTTTGTGGTTCCCTTAAATACGGTCCCACAGTGCCACTCCGAATCTGTTGCGTCATTCTCGTTGATGCTCCCTGCTTCTCGTTCGCCCGCGTTGCTGCTGTCACTGTTTTTGCCGCTTCATAAGACCTCGAGATCGCAATCGAGCTTGACTTTATCTCGTCTTTATGTTGTCGCTCTCCTCAAAGGAAGATCAAAGCAACCAACTGAGGCGCTCCGGATTATTTGTTCTTCTTTACTTCCCACCACTGTTAATTATTAACAATTGTCGCTAACATGTTTTTCCTTCTTTTTTTTTTTTTTAATGCATTTCTATACCATCAGTGAGGGAGATGGGTCATGAATAAATGAGTGTTTGCCGCCAACAGACACAGTAGATTTCCACTGCACTCGCGCCTGTCGCCGACTTTGCTGCCATTTTTAGCCTGCGGCAGCGCTGGCTGGCCTTGTCGCCACCTCGCCCCTCGCCCGCCCGGCGCTGCCACGTGTGAGCACCTCGCCCCCGCCAGATCCAAGCACCCCTTCCCCTCCTCGTCTGCTGCGCGGCGGGGGTCTCCAGGGACTGGGCCGTGGACCCCGAGCACACTAGTGGTCTTAAAGCGGCGCTACTGAGGGGAAGTCCTGTGCCTTTGAAGTCGCCTGTTTACTCTTGAGGGTGGTGGTGGTGGTGGGAGGTGCGTTTTAGGGGGCAGGGAGTGGAGAAATGTGCACAAGAATGCCAGTGTCACGGCGAGAGCGGCAGAGGGCAGGAATGCGGCTCACAATCCCCAGCCTGTAGGAGCCCGGGCCCGCGGACGACGTGGCGGTCATTTCTTGCCTGTTTATTTTAGCTGGCCTCGACCGCTCAATCAACACGACTGTCTGCAGAGTGGAGCATCTCTGGGCAAAAAAAAAAAGAAGGAAAAGGAAAGATGGTCAGCTTGGAATTAGGCTGCTTATCTATCACATAAAATGAGCAATTTTGTCCCTTAAAGGCCACTGTACTTCTGTAATGGCGGCGCTTCTGAACCATTCGGTGAGCTTCAGTTGGAGTGGAACCCGTTGTTTCAGAATTAGAGGAAATCGTTTCGCAATGGAAGTGGAACGAATTCGAATGTAATCAGAGTAAAGCATATCGTAGTGTATTGTTGGAGCATGCGTTAGCTTTTCCTTTTGCATCATTATTGGAGTGCATGATATCCAATTGTAATGGTTTCACATCTTAATTGGAATAAATCGAATCGTAATTGGAGTACATCGCAACGCTACTGGAGTGTATGGATTGTATCCTAATTGATGTTTGTTATAATGTGTCACATCATAATTGGAATGTGTTTTCTCACAACACATCATTAGTGGTGTGTATCTTATTTTAATTCGAGTAAATGGAATCGTAATGTCAAATTGGGGTGCACTGTATCATAATGTATCTTGATTATAATGAATTGTATCATATCATAACTCCTTTTTTGTTTTTTTATGTTTACAAAATAAATATTGTTTTTTTTTAATTCCCCCATTTTGCTTGTTTTTTTTGTCATGTAAAATGTTTATCAGCATTTTTTTTATTATTTTTGCAGAACAAGAAGATTCTAAAAAAAAAAAAAAAAAAAAAATGCTCCCCACAATTTGCATTATTTTCTTTTCCACAATTATTGCAATTGGCATCAATTATACGGCAATTTTCAAAAGATGGGGCGCACAGGGAATGGGCCGGCGTGCATTTTATTGCACAATTGGAATAAATTGCTCTTGGATTTGCTGTGAATCACATCCGATTATGATTGGAGTGTATAGTCAAGTCATCGACGTGAATCGTATCAAATCATGATTTAAGTGGAATATGTAGCATTTTAATTAAGGTGAATTGTATTGTATCATAATTGGAATGGATCATATACTGGAGTATCTCATCGGCAATTGAAAAAAAAAAAATGGTGTTCCGCGCCACCACTTCCATCACATGGATGAGTGTCATCGGTTTCACAGTGCACTAGCAGCCAGACCCAATACTGTCAGCTCCAATGATACACTTGATTTTCATATCAGACGCAGCCAAAGATGCCCATTCTCCAACCAAATCTGATTGCGACCACGTCCCAATAATTACTTATCGAGTAGCGGCTCGACACTGAGCCCCTCGCGGATGTCCGAGTTTCTCACCCTATCTCTAAGGTAGAGCCCGGGACACCTGGCGGAGGAAACTCATTTCGGCCGCTTGGATCCGAGAACTTGTTCTTTTGTTCACAACCCACAGCTCGTGACCATGGGTAGGAACGTGGATGGACTGGAAAATCGAGAGCTTTGCCTTTCGGCCCACACCCCAAGATACTTGAACTGCTTCACTTGGGGCGAGAGGGCTCTCCACTGTTTTCCAACTGAGGGCCATGGTCTCAAATTTGGAGGTGCTGATCTTCATCCCAACCGCTTCATAATCGGCGGTGAACCGCTCCAGTGAGACTTGGAGATCACGGCTTGAAGAAGCTAACAGCGCCACCTCATCTGCATAAAGCAGAGATGCAATACTGAGATCACCAAACCGGACCCCTTCAGCACCACGGCTAAGCCTGGAAATTGTGTCCATGAAAGTTATGAACAATGTAATAATGAATGTCATATTAATTAATTCATTTTTTTTTTTTTTCCCAAAGCAGAGTTGCCAGATGTTGCCGGGACTTTGGATACAGTCGCGCGGCAGGTCAATCAGACGATCCAGCGGCGCAGTCGCCGCGACGCCGGCGAGAACGACTACAACATCGAAATCCTGCTGGGAGTGGACGACTCGGTGGTTCGATTCCACGGGAAGGAACATGTGCAGAATTACCTCCTCACGCTCATGAATATTGTAAGTGCACAATTTAACATTTTGTGAAGAAGTATCCAAGCGAGTCAATCGTGGCTGATATTGAAACGATGACGATGCACGGCACGGATTGTGCGCCTCAGCAGACTTGAAAGCATCGAGTCACGCTTGATAGAAGGACGCGCACGCACACACACTGGTACTCGCAGCGGGTAGTGTGTGAAGGCATGCTGCGAAGACACACTTTTTTCTTTGCAGCGCTTAGCAGGAAGTGGCCATGCCGAGCTGCCGCCGTCCTGTCTGCTTGCAAAGATTAGCTGCCGTAAGCGTCCTAATGTATCAGCTGGGAAGGCGCATCCAATGTAGGCTTGGAAGACGAGATATTTAGACGGATTTCAACAAATAATGCTGGAAACTTATTTAAGAGAAAAATGTCTTCTTTTTAAAATGGAATAAAAGTAAGGACATTTTGAGAAAATAGTTTGCATTTTAATTCATGGAAAATTACAGAAAGATTAATTGATTGTTGAAATAATCTTGAAAAACTGAAAAACGTGCAGCTAATCCATGTGATCGGAATCAATATCGGTTCACCACACTCATGGACGATCGTATCGGAATCGGCCGCAAAAAAACAAGCAAATTCATTTCTCGCATTTAATTTAATTAAATTAATTAAACTTTGAAAACAAATTCTAGTTTTTTGAAATTACTAAGATTGATGTTTATAATTAAGTTGCCTTCATTTTAACAGAATTCATTCTCATTATCAAGAATATGTATTTAATGGAATCATTAACAATATTAATTCAACATTGGAAAAAAATTCCAATGTTTAAAAAAAGATAAATGGGTGAAACAGCAATGTTATGATTAACATTTCCAACCCATTTCTGGGTGGTCAGTGAAACTTTTGCCGGGGGCAATTTTTTTTTTTTCTTTGACCAAATTCCTCGTAGAGTTCATCAATATTGTTCATTCAAAGCAAAATGACTGACTTCCCAATTTCATATCCGCTGGCGAACCCGATGTCAAACGCTGATTTTCTTGAACTTCCCAGGCACGAGATCTGATGACTTTCCTTCCTGTACAGTGCATGCGCTAGCTAGCAATGACTCATTGAATGAAATTGTGTCTTTTTGTGTCTGTAAATGCATTTCACGCGTCAACACGTCACGAAAAAGCTTGGCTGGAGGCGAATGACGAATGGCAATGCGTTGTTCCCGTAATGAGGTATTCTCATGGAAATGGCGGCATGCTTTGGCCGCAAAATTTGGACACTTGTTCCCCGGCAACAAGTCTGCTGACGATGTTGGAGGCCTTACCAAACCCGCTCACCCTTTATTAATTAATTAATTAATTTATTTTTTGGTTTCTATCCTCCCTGTATTGACTTCCCTCCCGATGAAAGACGCCCCTCGTTCCCCACTCATCCGCTGCTCTTGTCTTATCTCCTCCCCTCCGCCCTCCTCATCATCTTCCTCCCTCCGCCTCCATTCGACCGCCTTCCCTTTGTTACCTCTTCACCCAATGGCGGTGGAATTTGATGACACATTACAACGTATTCGCATGTATGCGCCATACGCAAGGTGCAAGGTAATCTACTACGTGTGTCTTTTTGCACGCTTCGGAGTGAAGAAAACAATTAGAATGAAGCTCTCTGTTGTTTATAGAGATAAATTTTTTTATATGCTTATCCATCGTGTTATTTATAGGGCATGCACAGATGGCATTTACGCAAGATTGTTTCCTACGCTACAATTTATTTCCATTAAGGACTCATTCAGAAGACAAATTAGCACGAGCTTGCTATCAAGCTGTCATGCAGCTTAACCTTTTCCAAGAAAATGAATGCAAGGTCCACCTTCACGCTGTGTCTGTGGAGATCCCATAGTATCGAACTGTCTTGAATGTCGCTTGATAAAGTGAACACGTTGCACACAAGCAACTTCAACCACATCTGCACTCAAATATATATTATTTATGCTTTTCTTTCGTAATTCTACAGACCTGCGAGCAAGCAAACAATCTGTCCAAGGTCACCCAGTGGCTGTTTAGATTGCATGACAACTTGGTAATAGAAATCATGCGTTCAAGTTTGCAAGTGCTGTCAGCGTAAAAACTCAATTCCACAGTAATAATACAAATGTAAAAAGTTAACCATAGTGTACTTGATAAGGCAAACACAAAAAAAATGTCTATATATATTATCCGAGTTGTATTTATCTTTTTCTGAACTGGAATGCTTTCATGGCATTTGCATTCATTTCATTGACGAAAGATGATTTAATCAGTGGGTGTCGAGCCACGTAAAGAAAAGGAAGGGACGGGGAAAAATGGCGTTTCAAGCGAGCGCGCAAACCGGGATTTCGTCGCCTTTGAGGTGCTTCATTCTCGGGTGTGATTACACAACGCACTCACCATGGAGAAAAATAACGGAGGAAGGGGAAAAAACGAGGGCGCCTCTTTATGCATCTACTCCCGCTGACTGTTAGTCACAATTGTGACAAGACAACTGTTCGATTTGTGATTAGACGAGTGAGTGAGTGTGTGTGGGAGGAATTTAAGCCTCCACACGCGCACGCACACACATACATACACTTGTCTTCTGCCTTGTGCTGCGGTTGAACGGACAACTCGTTTGATGTTTCTATGGTGTGTTCGTTCGTGGCCAATCCACGAGCTATCCAACCGTCGGGTTAAGCAATTGATCCGATTCAAATGGACATGCTTGTTTTGGTGGAGTTTTGTGAAAACGACGGCAGGTTCAGACTCAGCGCGGGAAAAAAATGATCTGGAACAGATTACGTGCATCTCTGAACCAAATGTATTTTTTTTTTTTGCAAACACACAACTGTATCTGCTACATCAACAATCGTGAGCCGTCTTCTAGTGCTCGAAAGTGGATTTACACCCACAACGGGTTTGATCAAAATAGGCTTTGCGACTGTACAAAAGAAAAATTGCAAAAAAGAAGGACCCCAAACTGTAAATCCTCAACTAAGCTGAATATGAAGTTCACGCGCTTTGCTTAGTGTATAGAAAGCACAATTGCAAATCCTTTTTTGCTTTCCTTCTCCTTACTTGCATTTCTTGTATAAAACATTCAAGCAAGGCAGTCAATATGTGGAGTTCGCCCGCAGGTGTTCATGTGTGATTGGTTGTCAGTTCGGGATGGAGCCCTGGATTGGCTGCGGCCCCTCGGGAATCTCCCCCGAAGGGCTGCATAGAAAATGGATGGCTGGAGCTTGACGTGCATTGCTCAGATTTTGCTCCAAAAAGTTTGTTCAGTTCTGCTCAGAGATTGGAAGCATCGGCGCTGCCGGTCTGGACCTGTTTCTGAGCTCTGTCATACACACTCTCACGCTACCAAGATTTGAAATGTTCATCGACGTTTTTAAAGGCCGCAAGATCCTTCATAGGTATCTAAGGAAGCAACTGACAGTTATTTTAACTCATTTGCTGCCATTGACGGCTAAAGACGTCAAAGATCCTTTTTTTTTTTTTTTAACTCGGCTGGTAGTGAATGAGTTAATAATCAATTTATCTGGCGTTTAAATTTGTCTCTTTATTCAGTTGAGGGTTTTTTTTTTTTTTTCATTTTCTGACATCATTTCAAATTGACAGTGCAGAAAAGTCCTAAAGAAGCTGATTCATTTCCTGAAGTCCATAACAAATAAAATAAAAAAAAATCAGTTTGCCAATGTTTTACAGTGTCTGGATTTAAAACAAAGGTAATTGGTCGGAGGAGCACAGAAATTCCAAAATATTTAATGTTGACGGGCTGAAATTTCGAAGATTTGGACAATCTTAAATTCATGTCTTTAAGCGATTAATCTATTAGCAATATAGTTGGCGATTAATTTTTTTGAATGTATTTGCAATTTCTGCTTATATGTTTCCAAATGATAAATCAATTATCAAAACAGGTGATGATGAATTTAGTAACCGATTGTTGCACCACTTGTGAATACATTTTCAACTTTTGCTTACACTGTGTGTTGTTGCGCGATTAATTCATAATAAACATTGGCGATTAATTTAGCAGTTGATTAGTTGTCGATTAATCCATAATTTTGTTACACCCCTGATTTGCAATCTCGATTCATAAAGTTGCTTTCATTCCACTGGCTCAGTCTCAGATCATGTAAACCTGATCAGTATTTTGCACAAAATGCTGTCGTTTTTATTTTTTATTCTTGGGGCCGGTGGAGCGTAGCTTCTCCTCCAGGTGAAGCTATTTGACATCAGCTGTGTTTTCAAAATGTGGGCCATCCGTGTCGTTGGGTCACATTCGAAGCAGTCAGTCGTGCAAATGGATGGACTTTGTGGAAAGGAACTTTGCAGCCAGCCCCGCGCCGTCGCAGCCTGCACGTATTTCTCCACGTGCTCGACGAGCATGTTGAACGGGGCGGTCGGGAGAAGCTCAGCGGGCTCAAAGCAAACGAGAGCCTCGGCACGGCAGGCTGTCTTTTCAGTCAGAACGCTCCCGCTGGCTAATGAGCACTTTCCGTATTTCGAGGCCGGAAGATGGACATTTCTACGTGTGTTCTGATTCTATTGACATTTTTCGTGCAGTCAGTGGGCCGCATAGCGCCGGGAGGGATGCTGATGATGGGATTCACGATCACCCGCTAAACGACGTCAATTATATGACGGGGGCATGAAGATCACTTTCCCATATGATGTGACAGGGCTCTATAGGCTGCATGGTTTTTATTTGCCACTGGGCAAAGTTGAAGAAAATAACAATAGAAAATTGTAATCAGAATATTTCTCATTTAAATCCCATTTTATTTATCCTGCAGGAAGTGAATTGTCAAGAGAATACAGCGGCGTCTTCAAATACACAATTGACTTAACTCACTTCTCAACCAGTGGCAGTTTGACAGATAATATTGAATGATAATTATTCATTCATTATTAATTATTCGTAAATATTTTTCTGAAAGTGGCGGCACGGTGGACGACTGGTTAGTACGATGGCCTCACAGTGCAGAGGTCTTGGGTTCGATTCTGGCTCCAGCCTTCCTTTGTGGAGTTTGCATGTTCTCCCCGTCCCTGCGTGGGTTTCCTCCGGGTACTCCGGTTTCCTCCCACATTCCGAAAACATGCATGGCTGGTCGATTGGACACTCCAAATTGCCCCTAGGTATGAGTGTGAGCCCCGATGGTTGTACGTCTATGTGTGCCCTGCGATTGGCTGGCAACCAGTTCAGGGTGTCCCCCGCCTACTGCCCGAAGACAGCTGGAATCGGCTCCAGCACCCTGATGATAAGAAGTGGTACAGATAATAGATAGATGGATTTTTCTGAAAGTAGCTTCAAGCTTTTTCTTACCACAAATCGTCCTTCTCCTCATTGGCTTGGAGGACACATCAATGAATGTATGGCTTTATTTTTGCGTGGTACAGTTCGTTTTCCAAACAACCACGTAGCCTCTGCTACCTGAATGCCGCCATCCGCACTCAGGCTAGCAAACTAGCAGATCACTTAAGAGCATCAACAGACAGCCCACACAGCAACACTCACAGGCATGTATTCTTTCTCCTCGGCTACGTACGGCCATTATTGCTGCTGTGCTGAGATGCTGAGAGAGGAGCCGATCCTCCAATAGTGCCGTAGAGGCCTTCTTTTCAAAGTGGCCTCCTTCGTATGCACTGCATCTGCTTCAGTGGGATTGTTATTTCTATATCCAATAAAAGAGAAAAAAAAACTGAAGCCACCAATGCCTCCTTTTCCCATAATAGCGACGAGGTAATCAGCTCCAGTTATTCTGCACGCCTCCTACGGGATTCCAATAAAGGACAAGCTGGGTTTTTTTTGTTTTGTTTTTGAAACGCATAAGGCGCCCAGAAGACTGAGTCACACAGAGCAAATTTTGCCTAATTCAATATGAATGAACAGCTCCTTTTTTTTTTTAATAACAATAAATCATTTAGCCCTTCTGCGCCTTGTAATAATAAAAGATAATAATCCAAAGATTGTCACACCCTCTCTCATGAGTAGGAAAACTTTTGCAAGTCACTTCTCATGTTGTGAACAACCAACCATGTTTTGCAACATTTACCTTTTGAAGTTTGCGATTCATGTCCGTCCACTTGGTGGTGCGACATCTCGCCAAGGTGTCGTCACACCTGTTTAGCTGCAGACTAATTGAATTTAAACAACCGAATGAACATATTCCGTGTGTGGCGATTCCATATTTTTGCAAGTGTTTTCTCATACAAGAAGCAACCAATTTGAGGGCAAATGCTCAAATGGATGCAACAGTGTTGCAGTACTCTTGAAAATGTGAATGCGCGGCGGGGCGGTTGAAATAACGGCACATGCGGTGCCCGCCGCTCAAGTAGCCCACCTGACACCGCTATTCCCGCAAAGGCTCGCGGAATATTTTCCTCATGTCTTCTGAATAACAAAGCTCTTGAAACATGAATGCAGGTGTCATTCAAATGGCATCTTGCACCGTCAGTTGTCGTGGGGATGTACAGTGCAACTCACCCCAACCTCAAATTTAATAGTAGCCCAACGCTGGTCTTATCATGTATCATTAATTCATTTCATTTCAAGTCTGCCCTCAATTAGAGAATTGTCTCAGGGACCAAAATAAATGCCCCCTTCCCCGAAACGTGAAATCCATCACTTGTATTTATTATGGCCCAGATTCCTTGAAGATAGAGAGGGCAGAGCGAGGCCGATCTCTGAAGGGGAAATTTGATCCCGTGGCCTGATTAAAAGCACGGTTGCTCGTGGAACCAAAAGAAACAGCATGTTGTTGGGAGACGGTGGCGTGACGCAGCTTTCTTTGGATTCCACCCCTTGGGGAATATGTTGTTATCCCGGCCGGTTCCGAAGCATTGACTGTCTGAGTGAGGCCTCGGCTGTGTGGACGCACGGGGCCACGACCACTTAGTGATGTCTAACACCCGCGTTGTGTTGGAAGAATTTGTCTCTGCTGTTGCCACGCAACACAATAGACAAGCTCTTTATTTCTCGCGTGTATGTGAATATGGCAAGCCGCATGACTTTGTCAACATCTGAGTTGTGTTTTCCGGCACGGCGACGTGATCGGGGCTTCGTCTTCAAGTGTTTTCATCCAAACAAATTTAACCATGTGCTTCTTTTTTTCCCCACTTCTTAGGTAAATGAGATTTACCATGACGAGTCCCTGGGGGTCCATATCAACGTGGTCCTTGTGAGGATGATCATGCTGGGCTATGCTAAGGTGAGCTTCGCACAACCTACGGACTAACTAATAGACCAACTAACAAACAAACGACTCGTGAGTTCCAGCTTATTCGTGTTGTGTTGATTACCAACCAACCAACCAACCAGGACAAGGGAGAAATTCCCGTTGTTTCTGGTCTGACCTCTGTTGTCACTAACTAACTAACTGATTGACTGACTTTGAACTCCTTTCTGACCTTACTTATTGCTGACAAACCAACCCAAAAAAATCTTGATCCAAGCCAGATTCCGCTTGTTTCCAACCAAACGTGTTGTGTTGCTAACTAATGAACCAACCACCCAACTAACCAGTCCATCAAAATACCACCCAACTGAACCGCCAAAGTAAAAATAAACTAATCCTGATGGAAGGAAAAACCAGGACCAGAACTCACTAACTAACCAACCAACTAACTAGCCTCCTGAAGAAAGGGACTTTGAACTTGTTTCTGACTTTACTTATTGCTAACAAACCAACCCAAAAAAATCTTGATCGAAGGCAGATTTAGGTTGTTTCCAACCAAACGTGATGTGTTACTAACTAATGAACCAAACAAGCGACCAACCAATCAACCGCACAACCAAACAACCAACTAACCTGCCAATCAAAATATCAACCGACCGGTTGAAAATTAACGAATCCTGATGAAAGGGAAAATCAGGACCCAACCAACTAACTAACTGTTTTCTCTCCCGTCAGTCCATCAGCCTGATTGAACGAGGCAACCCGTCTCGCAGCTTGGAAAATGTATGCCGCTGGGCTTTTGGCCAGCAAAAAGGCGACGTGGACCACGCCGAGCACCACGACCACGCCATCTTCCTCACCCGCCAAGGCTTTGGCCCCACGGGAATGCAAGGTAACATCTTTCCCAGGGAGCTTGTTGGGCTCATCAGTTATAAAATCCTTCTTCTTCTTCTAAAACTGTTTTGTGACTGTGCCATGAAATTGAGAAGGAATGTCTGAAAGGAGATGCACTCGACTCTGTTTGGGAAGTCGATCTTGTCTTTTGTCCTGTGCACTTTGTTTTATGAATTGCCATTCTAAGGCACTGTGACACATACAATGTACACCTCCAGCAAGTCATCATAAACATCAATCTACTTTGGTTGTTTTGATATTTTTCAATTATCTTTAATAGTCTGACTAAATAAAACAGGCTGAGTTCAATCTGAAATAATAAATAAAATGCAAACGTACGACAACGTGCACAGGACAGGATCAACTAAATTGCTCTCGTTTATTGCGGAGGTGACTTTCTGGAATCTTGGGCCGCTTGACCTTAATCCATTCTGCTCATCTAAAAATAGAAATGTTTGGAATTTTCATATATATTTTTCACATTATTAATGTGGTGGCCGCCATGCATGGCCCATGTGACCTCCATTGACCAATCGACATAAAAATCAGAACAGGAGGCATGAAAAAGTCTCAATGCCCGGCCGGCCATTTTGGGTCGAAACAGAGATTTGGGGCCGATTCCAATGCGGGGATGAATTCCAGCGTTGAACAAGAGAGGGCCTGGCCCGTTGTTATTTCCGATTGTTTGGCTCAAAGCAAAATGAATGTGCTTGCGGCCTCTCAAGTCGTGCGTCTCTCTTCCATCACATCTGCCAGCCACATCTGTGATTTCCCAAGGGCGAGACGGCAAGAGAAGCAAATTGCTTCCTCCATACAGTATCTGCGCCCTGTGAAGCCCTTTGCACCAATTTAAGAATGACCACAATGAGTAATTAATTACACGTCCCTTCTCCCCAGTTCCTTTTTTGCCGGCGGGCGTGAAAAATCTATCCGACGTGACCGTAATCCTCCCGACGAGCGGCCTGGGTTTTCATTCGTAGCGTGGAGGGCACGCAGACGTTATTAGCTTCATGTCTTTGCGTTGACTCGGCTAGTTTGAGGCCAAATGACTCCCACGTCGTTCAGAGGAGGGGGCGGTGCTTGGGGGGGTGATGTGGGGGTCGTCTCCCGATTCGAATTAGCAATTGATCAAGGCGAGGGGCCACGCAGCGAGCCACATGTCATTAGACGTTTGTCGTTGAGTGTGACATGTTTTGAAATGGAATCATTCCAACAAACAAAGCAATTGAGCGGTAGTCCCGTCTTCCGCAAAATAGCCAAAGGAATCCGTCCAATGGCCACAAACCATTTTGCTTTTAAAATGTTTTCCGAGCCAGAGTGGAATCTTTTTCCACAAAGCGTCATATGTGATCACGCAAGCCAACAGCGGAGCTCATTTCAGACAGTGTGATTGCCTAATTGGCACTTCCTTTATTTTTATTTTTTTCTTTAACACTTTTTCCAATTTGGATTACGTAAGAATATGCACTGAAGATTTAAGGAAATAATGTCAAGTAAATAATTGTGTTCATTGCCGTTACACTGCACGAGTTGCTATCAAACCAAGACAGCGTAAATCCTGATGAGTTATCATCGGAGGTCCGCCTCCAATTTCAAATCATTTCGGCCCTGTTCAGGCACCTTTCGGTCACATGAATTCACCCCCGGAAGTGTTTGGGAGGCATGTCAATCTCAAAAAGTCTCCCAAAGACGTGCCTGAAAACACACGTGAAGTCTACCAGTTTGGCTTTTTTTTGGGGACTCTTTTGAGATAAACTTGGCCAATTTAAGTTCAATTTGAGATGTTGTGAGACTTTCTAAATCAAATAAATGGATGACAAATAGCTTCAATGAAACCACCGCAAAACGGCGGTAATTGCGTCTGGAAGTAAAGAAAGGATGTTTGCTGTTAGTAAATAGCTGTAATCACTGCCTTTAAAAAGCAAACGCTTGGTGTGCTGTGTCAAACAAAAAGAAGCACGCATTGTCTTTCATCCGACCAAATAGTTTTGCCTGAGTAAAGCTTACTAGCGAAATGCTAACACGTCATACAAAATGCCATAGGCGGGCTAGGTAATATCTTAAAATCAGAACAGTAAAGGTGGCGCAGCACTTTTAGAGAGACATACGCACATGCACGGCATCTATTCTTGATCACCTGCGACAAATGACTGTGACCATCACCGTGTTCGTACAGTATCGGCATTAGAGCGCCCCCAGATGGCCTGCGTGCGCACAACACAAGAAATGAGCACAATGTCCATTGAGTTGGCGTAGAAAGTGCTTTCGTTTTTAATGTATGTTGTCATCGGTACAATATTCGAGAGGGATTTATTGAACCAATAACGCATTCCAAAAAAATATTTTTGGGGGGGTAGCTGGAACGGATGAATAGAATTTTCATTCACATCGAAATAAAATTGAGGAGATAATAGAGAGAGACGACAGGGCTGAGCTGACTCCACCGCTGTTGATCAATAACACCGTTGGCGTCAACATTGATATTTGGATCGATCCGCCAACTGCCGCTCGGCAAGTCTTTCATTGCCGTGATAGTCGGCTCTTGACTTATTTGGGTCCTCTGTGACGTGTCGGGCCTTGGAGTCGTCTTTGTGCTTTTGTGCATTGCGAGTAACGATACCTCGTGTGCGTACGTCGCCGATTGGAGTGGCGCCGCGCGCTGTCACTTGTGATCCTAAGGTGAGTGCTGCTCGCTTTCGCCAGCTCACATGAATCAGCGTGAATCACCATCACGCACGCGCACACGCACGCACGCGCCTCGACATTGTTTGCTTGTTCAAAATTCAAGAGTACAAAAGCCTCGGGACAGTTGTCACAAAAGAAATGTCAAAGGCGGCTCTCAAAAATGTATAGAAAAATTCTCGTTGCCAACCTGTCTGAAGATATCAGACAGCACAAGGCCAAAAATGTTCATTTGCAAACCAAAGAAGGAGGAAAATGTTAAATAGGAAGAGCAGACAGACACTGCTTCCATTTACAATTAATGCCGACTGCCGGGAAATTGAACATGAGGAGTGAATTTACATCATTTACTCTCTATCCACGTCGTTATCCACCTCATTATTTCATAGCAAGCATTTCTTTATCCGAGTAACTTTTCTAACTTTTAGTAGAAAAATCCTCTGGTCGGTCAAATATGTTCGTACAATTTAGAACTGTCACCCTTGCCTCGCCCATACGCAAAAATTGAAAACTGTTTCACAATTTTGCGTGATCAGTCTGTTTTATATGGCTGCCCGAAATTTGGTAGCAATCAGAAAAAAATTGTTGGACCATTTTATTTTTGAAGACGCTCTTGAAGTGGCAAAAATAATTGCTTCAAAGCAAAAAAAAAAATGGCTGACGTGCTGTGTCTTTATGGCTTCCGGCGACTTTTTTTGTCGGTCTGCTTGTGATAGTCACGTCCGAAAATGCCAACTGGCACTGCGCGCTGAATTTAAGGGCTTTTGCTCAACCTTGTCTATTTGAGTTTGTGTTTTAGTTCCCTATAAACAATGGCCAAAAACGCAAATGTTTCATAGCAGACTTTCTCTGTCTTTTTTTGATTTGACACTGGAGACTTTTTTTGTGGGTCCTCTGGTGATGTAAACATCAACCAAATATCATGTTGCCAAAAAATCTGGCTTTGCCTGAATGTGGTGCCCTTGAGCAATCTCAAAAACTCAATAGTTTTTTTTAATTTTGTGTCGTCCATTTTTCAAGTATACATGGGTTCCAATTTGATAGAAATTGGCCAAAATCTCAGGGAAATGAAAAAAAAACTACAATTTTTTTTGGGTTCAAATTTGGTGGCAATCGGAAAAAAAAATTTTCGGGCCAGTTCATTTTCGACTGAGACCCGATAAATTACGCGCATAAAATGGTTGTTTCAAAGAATAATGGCAGAGTTATACCGCCTTCTTGGCCATGGCTTCTTTCAATTTTTTTGTTGGGTCGATTATTCATAGACAAATTGCATGTTTGTCAGCAAAATTGGTTTTGAAGGCAGAATTACCCCCCCAAAAATTCCACGTGGGAAAACTTTCTGTCTTTATGGGCATAGTTTCTTGAGACTTTTTTTTTTTGTGGGTCTACTCATGAGAGGCATCCCTGGCAAAGTTCATGTTTTGGTGGCTGAATGTTCAAGCTCTGCACCTCGGGCGAATTTCACTTTGCATGGTGGGCACAGTTTTCCAGTTGAACTTCAAAATGTAACAATTTTAACGCGATTGAACTTAGATGTGTTTAAACTTAACCTTTAGACTTTCGAATCCTTTTTAAAAAAAAATTTTCTTATCTTCACCGCTTGTGAAAACCAACATTGAGTATGCAAATGTAGACAGACTGTGACGCATTGCGCGGATTGTGCAACTGCTGGTGTTGGATTGTAAATGTCAAAAGATCATTTACAGTTTAAGAATATCGCCACGGTGCGGGCGGAGAATGAATTTGAGACATTATCAATCCCCCGCGGTGATTTTTCCTCCCACAAAGGCTGCTGATTTGAGACGCTTCAAAAAGACCACGCTCATCATTTTCATGGAAACGCCCCAGTGAGTCGATGGCGCCCGATTTCAACCTCAGCGCTTTTTTTTTTTTTCATTGTCAAACTTCACACAGGTGATAATGGCTGCTTTCGCCACTTTTAATCGCTGTGAAGTCTCAGTGGAAATCAGGTGTCTCGCACGGAAAGTCAAGTTTATTTTTTGCCACCCAGTTTGTTTTCTGCTGCAAGACTTTGACATATTGACCTTTTTTTAATTTTTTTTTAACATTTTTGATCTGCTCTGTCCAAAAGACTAAATGCACATAATAAACACTCAAATTGGGTGATTTATTATTATTATTTTTTAATGTATTATTTTTTCCAGATTTTTTTCAAAAAATATTTTTAAAGCTAATATCATCCAACTAAATTGGCCGGACCCAAGTCATTTAGATAATTTTTTTAACAATCACATTGCAGTCAGTATAATTTCTAGCTTGATTTACTCTAAGTAACATCGCAGTGGCCCTAATTTTAGCGCTTTGTGCTTTAAATAAAACGATTTTGACTAATGACTGCAGGGAGCAACAGCTTACAGGGCGAGGAACGCATCTAATTTGGGCGGTGTTAATTGGCTCATTAGTGCCGACGCCTACCACCTGATGATGGCGTAGATTTTTGGGGGAATGGGGAAAAAATAATTATCATTTTCACGCTGTCGCCTTCCCGCTGTGTTTGTATCATTTGCTTCCTGTGGCACTTCATGTAGTTTTTTTTGTGTTTAAAAAAAAAAGGGGGGGGAAACTAAGTTAACTTTCCCGATTAAGTTTAAGATATTGCAAAGTTCCAAGAAAGCACCGGTGGAGAACTCAGCTGATTTTGCAGGCGTGTTCATTCTGATGTAAATTGCCCACCAAACTGGCTCATTCGCTATTTATGGATTAATTCATCCTCCAAAGACAACCATTTTTAGTCACCTGACATGAATAAACCCCCAAAATTCAATTGACTTCAATTGTATCTTGATAGCCTTACAAGGGGGAGTTTGCGGTCCTAAAAATTGTAACAGGATTTGAAATTCGCCTCACTTCACTAATTCACCCCCTCCAAAAAATAATTGCAACAAAGCACATGTTTGATGGGGTTATTATTATAATTGTGTTGTGATAACACGAATTGTTATCTGCTTCAAGTTTTATGTTTGTAATTTCCGTGCATGCTGATTCTGCGCGGCTTCTGAGTCCTCTCACATGCCTCAGGTGCCTTCGCCCCGCTCCTGTTTGTTTGCGTTATCTCCAGCTGCTAGCAAGAGAAATGGGCATGAACATTTTTCAGGGGGTGATATTTCGGCATAGTTTCAGCAAAGCTCTCGAAGCTCAAGTGTGTGTCAGGGTGAGGCTGCGAGGGTGAGCCCCATCCCCCCCCCCCCGCCCTCTAATGCTGCCGTCAGAACGAACGTGAGCGCAGCGTTTCTGGCGCCGCTTTTCCAGATCTACACAGCTCGCACAGCCAAGCAGCGCAATTGAAGCATTTCAAGATAAACCTTTGCTTCTTCGCCTACTTTGCAACCTCAAATAAAATGTACTTCCTGATTTTCCGGGTCAATTTCCAGATGTTCCTCCAGATTAGATTCCATTGCTACCGAATTTGAAGCATGTACACCTGACAGATGAAGCCAATGGCGAGAGAATTCAGCCACTTTCTGCTTAGCTGCTTGACATTTTGTGGGCTAATCTATCATCAAAAGTTGAAGAGGCAAAAAAAAGTCATAAGAAGAGATTTTTTCACCTCGTTTTGGCAATAACTCCATTCCTCTACCTCCGCATGGTCATATTAATCCTCTCGTTTGCGTCTGTCCTCTCCTCCTTTTAGGTTACGCTCCCGTGACCGGAATGTGCCACCCCGTCCGGAGCTGCACCCTCAACCATGAAGACGGCTTCTCCTCTGCCTTTGTGGTGGCGCACGAGACGGGTCACGTGTAAGTTTGGCGGTTTTCTCGTATTTAATTGGGAAGACAAATCGAGTAACAAAGAGGTGGTTGGTTTTGGAGCCATTAAAAAAAAAATGTACAGATCCGTGTATTGCACAGGTGTCAAATTCAAGGCCCGGGGGCCAGATCTGGCCCGCAACCTCATTTTATGTGGCCCGCAAAGGGAAAATCATCTGCATCAACTTCCTGTTTCTAGCATATTTTCTTCACTTTTAACAACATTGAGATATGAGATATTGCCATTTATTTGTTACCAATCCTCCCCTTTTAAAATAAATTGAAAAATTATTGAACAATTACTGACTAGCTTCTGATTTCAAAACTGGCTTTCTAATCAATTTATATGGATTCACAGTCATACCGGCCCTCTGAGGGAAACCACGACTACGATGTGGACCGTCCACAAAAATGAGTTTGACACCCCTGCTGTAATGCAAGGTCGAGGCCCCGGGCTTGAAACGTCGTGAGGACTTGACTTGTTTGATATTTGCCACAGACTTGAAACTTACAGCTTCCGACTTGACTTGCACATTCGATCTGCGGCTCGCTCCCACCGCTGCTGTAAAGACAAAGCGTACAATGGAGCTCGACATTGAAACAGAAAGAGCTAATGAGCCAACTTATGTGGAATCTGCTGTGTTCTGGCAACTCTGACAGCCTGGAGCAGAACATCACCAGCTGGAGACCGAAAAAAAAAAAATAAACGAGCCAAGAAATTTGTGGATTTATCCGATTACAGCAATGCATTTTGGAGCGAGAGCTGCAGAGCTGGCCACGGCGATGATCGGATGAATTTAGCGGCTCCAAATGCCATCTGCGGTCTTAGAGCTCACCGATTTTTTGTTTATGCCCGTAGAAAGTAATTCTTAGAAAATAGACAACGTAGTTTTAAAAGTTGAACAAAAAGTGCGCAGAGCTCCCAGGCTCAGTTGCATCGCTTATAGTTCAATGAAAACAATTTTTTTTTTGAAAACCATTACTTGTGAGTTGTGGTAGACTGACATTTATTCAAATTTCGGCAAAGTCCGTTGCCTTACCTTCCTATGGGACTTCTCCCGTAGTGAGGTGAAAAAGCAAACAGGAAACTTACTGCTGATTGGCTGCTGCGACAAGGATACAATTTGAGGGTGCTGTGGGCAGGCCAATCTGCTTCTGTGCGCAAGGCCACAAGCACAGCAGAGAAAGAGGTGTGCTGAAGCGAGCCTAAATGAATCAAAAGTTTAAAAAAAAAGGCAGATGATGATAATCGGAAAAATGTCCAATTTTGACCCTGATAATCGGCGTTATTTTTTAGTCTTTTTTTTTTTCCAATCTACTTCTTCTAAACATGCCAATCAAATTTCATGTGGCAAAGTGAAACGTTTGCGTGTGTGTGTGTGTGTGTGTGTGTGAACCCAGGTTGGGCATGGAGCACGACGGCCAAGGGAACCGCTGCGGGGACGAAACGACGATGGGCAGCGTCATGGCTCCTCTGGTCCAGGCGGCCTTCCACCGGTACCACTGGTCCATGTGCAGCGGGCAAGAACTCAAGCGATACATCCAGTAAGGCGGACTTATTGTTTTTCATTCCTCGCGATCCCTCTGCCTGCGATTGTCTCCATTTGAGACTTTTTGTCCTTTGTTCTGAGTCAGGTGATTTTTTTTGTATCCAACTGTCAATTCTATTTAATGGATTTCTGTGAAGGCGTGCTATGGGGATGATGCGCTTCATTCGAGAGAGCCTCCGTCAAATCCAATCAAAGTTCAATCAGCCCGTCTGAAGCCGCTGTCACCGGCAGATTATTATTTTTTCCTTCTTTTTGGAAGACGTCTCACCTAATGTTCCCTCAAAGCTGCGCGCGTGAGCAAGTGTACCCCTCTCTTACCTTCTGAGCGTACACGATGACCCAGGTGTGCATCGCGCCCATACATGACATTTCTATATTCCTGTTAGCCACCCGTTCTGTCCGTCGACGAGATGTGAAAATCAGCCAAGAGGATTCAGTTCTTGATAAATAGCTTTATTTATTTTTTTTCTTCCGATCTCGTCACTTCCCATTTAAGTTGTGATGTGTCAGCGTAGTAAGAGCCATGCATGGCTCAATGAATGGGCTACATATAAAAAATTAAATTGTTATTATTGTTATTATTTTTATATTTTTTGGGGGTGTGGGGGGGGCTGTTATGTGTCTGTATACCCCCCAGAAAGTACCTAGTTGCCCCGACGCTTGTGACTTCATGAAGTGGCGCTAAACCAAACAGACAAGCGTGTACCAACCAGTGTTGTTTTCGTCAACGATGACGATGACGAAAATATTTTGTTAACGCCCCTTTTTTCCTTGACCATAACGAGACGATGACGAGCTAAACGAGGTTATTTGTTGACGAAATCGTGACGTGACGTTCATGAAATTTTCGTTGACGAGACAAGACGGGAGGAAATTGTTAGCGTGTGGTTTGTCACACGCTCAAAATTGATGATATCCCTTAATATTGTACATGTAATCTGTCTTTCAAAACATTGGAATGAAGTGCAACCTATCTTTCGTTTGGGGCGAGGCCTTTACAGTTTCATTTTGGTGCCTCTGAGTTGTTGTACTTTAGATTACTGGGAAGCATACATTGACACATATACTCACCAGATCTGGGCACTTGACCCTTTTTTGACGGTCAGTCCCCTGCCCTTACCTCATTATGGGCTTCTTCATCTCCTTCTTCTTCATCTTCTTAATTTTTCTTCTTCTTCTTCTCTCTCTCTAGCTCTATAAATATGTATATACATATATATATATATATATATAGATATAGATATAGATAGATATATATATATAGATGTAGATGTAGATAGATATATAGATATAGATATAGATATAGATATATAGATATAGATATAGATATAGATATAGATATATAGATATAGATATAGATAGATATATATATATAGATGTAGATGTAGATAGATATATATATATAGATATAGATATAGATATATAGATATAGATATAGATATAGATATATAGATATAGATATAGATATAGATATAGATATAGATATAGATATAGCATGCTTGCATACATACCCTGCATACATGTCCAGCTACAGTATTTTTTTAAATTGCGTGCCTATTTAAATTGACAGACGTTTAAGATTTGGAGAGCTCAGTGTGAACATTATTGCATTATTATTATTATTGCATTATTGCGAGCATGAGAAGCGAGGGCCGTTTAGCTCCGATTGGAGAGCTTAATCGCAACATTCACCGGCGTCCTTTGAAGAAAAATCAGCAGCTCGAGCATGGACATGATTAGCGCAAATGCTCGTTCTCCAGTTGAGATCGCCATCCGGCCGCAAAACAATCAATTGGCGGATCGGCGGAGCATGGCGACGCGCGTGTATCGACTGCTGCTGCCGCTCGATGAGAAGACTTCCAAATGCGGGATCTGTGCTGCAACGCTCTACTGGCAAGAGCCGAGGTCTTACGTCTTTCCATCCAATTTCACATGTGCCAGGTTTGAATTGTCAAGTCAGCTGTGACGTGAAGGAATGAACCAGCCAGATGGGGTTTTAATGCCACCTCGCCTTCTAATCTGCCTGAGTCATTCCGCAGTTCCACAAATGCTGGCGTCGGTTGGCGCCTTCAATCCAAAGTCTCCAAAGTTCTCGTTTCATTTGCGGAAATACAGTGGTATCGTCACCAGTTGAAATTTACTGTCAAACTAAACAGACAACAAAGAGAATTTTTTAGAACAATTACGTCGTATCGCCTCAAGAACGGCCCTCGCTAGAGCTTCATGCTAACATATGGTGGAAAACGCTTTTAGGATGCTAATGGTTAGCATTTTGAGTGTGGCGCTGAGGTCTGCAGACTCGCGTCAGTTAGTGGAGTTTCAAAGCAAACACGGTGAAGCTGCATGTAGCTGTTATGCTGCACACAAATGGACTAAGAAGTCAGGGTCGCAAACGATGCTTTTTGCCCATATTCCGTTTGATACAGGATATAAGTCACTTTCATGTTGCAAAATAGTTTTGAAATGATTTCAATCTGGCATTTGAAACGGGGTGTGTAGACGTTTTCTATCCGCTCCACTTTTTGTGTCGTCTCTCTTCACGTGACTTGCCAGATATGTCCACGTTTTGAATCCGTAGAAACGTTTGTCTCCCCCGCCAGCACGTACGACTGCCTGCTGGACGACCCCTTCAAGCACGACTGGCCGCAGCTTCCCGAGCTGCCGGGGATCAACTACTCCATGGACGAGCAGTGCCGCTTCGACTTTGGCGTAGGCTACAAGATCTGCACCTCGGTGAGTAGCCAAAGCGCACCTTGGCCGGACCTCACTTTGTTTGTTTGGAGATGGAACATTAAAAGCTGGTTTATTTTGGCTGGCTGCAGCACACTTCTCTCTCTCTCTCTCTGCTGTGCTGGTGGCCCTGCCTGCAGAAGCAGATTGTCAAAACTATGTTGTCTATTTTCTAAGATCTAAAAAAAATCTTTAACGCTTAAATGACTAAAGTTGTTTCTTAAACGTGCTTAAAGGTGTTTGAACTAAGTCAAGTTTTGGAGGTTCTATTTTTCTAAATTTTAACATCATTTTACCCCTCGTCCTCCACGACTACTAATAATCGGTTTCGGCCTCGAAAAAAAAGCATATCGATCTACCGCTAATAAATAATAAACAAGACTGATTCATTTCCATTCCATTTCATTTCCAATTTTTCCTGTTATTTTGTACATTTGCATTATTTTTTTTTTAGGATTGTATTTTTTTTTTAGTATTTGCTCCATTCCGAGCTGCGCTATTGTGTTATTGTATTTTTATTCTTTTAGTGTGTGGGGGTGTGTGTGTGTGTGTGTGTGTATATATCAATTTAGAAAGAAACGCATGCTGCTGCTTTATTTCCACTTTTTGTTCCGTAATTACTGCCTGCAGCCACATGGTATGATTTCAATTCTAGTCAGACAAACAATATTTATCTCACCTCAGCACTATCCTCTGCCATGTAACATGTACTTTAAGCAGTACCCTCCCTTCCATTACACGCTTGACAAGTCATGTGACTGAAATGCAAAGTAAACACACAGCACTCAGTTGTCTGCGTGTCTCCCCCCTCCGTCACCGCGCACACCTCAGGATGTCTCATGATGTCCTCTAATCCTCTTCCCCGGAGGTTACCAATGAGCGTTTGGGCTCCTGAAAGCCTTTTCAAATCCACTCTTGCTTTGACGCCATGCTCTGTGACACGTCCCCGTCACCAGTGAGCGCCCACCGCAATGTGTCCACTTCCTCCGTTTGTATCGGAGCGTGCTTCAGTTTGGGGCCTCTCCAACAAACACGTTGGCGAAAGAAAATGACTTTTATTTGATGTCTTTCAGTTCCGCACATTCGACCCGTGCAAGCAGCTGTGGTGCAGTCACCCCGACAACCCTTACTTCTGCAAGACCAAGAAGGGCCCGCCCCTCGACGGGACCGAATGCGCACCTGGAAAAGTATGTCTATCGAGCTTACGTCTATTCCATCCATTTAAAATTGGTTCAGTGTGAGTCGTTAAAGTTTTGCTGACAGGCTCAGGGATGACCAAAAATAGTAGATATTTTCACTTTTAAGCAGCACTTGGGCAAATTGCAAAGTGTTCATCTCAAAAACAGATTTCAAGCATGCTAAACAATTATATTATTTGTTGTTAGCGCAATGCTATCACTTGATACAAATTAATATATACTATAATACATATATATATATATATATATATATATATATATATATATATATATATACACATTCACTTTAACAGTATTCCCAGAAAAAAGAAAACAATTCGCACCACCCCACCACCCCACTGTCTGCCGCAACTATAAAAAGTAGCATTTCCGTTGCAAAACAATTCTACACCGTAGAGTAAATACTCGTTGCGCACAATGAGAGCGCCATTCCACTTTATTGTAGCACAACGGGAAAAGAGCATTTTCCCCAGGGTCACACATGCGCCCCCCTCAACATCGCACCACGCACCCCCAGGGGGGCCCGCCCCACTATTTGAGAGGCACTGATATAATGGAAGGTTACCATTCGTGTTGTCGTTCCGAACAAGAGATGCGGAGAGTCAGCAAAGCAAAAATCAAGTCATCAGTAGTGCAATAATTATGATATCCTGTCTGTTGTGCAGATGATGCAGAGAATCATAACACGATTACGCCGATCATTTGCAGTAATTACAATACGACGACAAATGGATGCAAAGTGTGATGACACCTGCAAAAAAAAAAAAAGAAAACTTCCATTTATTTACCGTGTCATTACTGTATGTAAAAAAAAAAAAAAAAAACATTTACACTCAACATTTCGATGCCAAATTCATTGTTGACGCAACCCCAGAAATGTCCGAGTTTCAATTTAACCAACATGGCAGACTCCTTGTGTCTTGGTTTCTTGAGACTTTTTGGGTGAGTTTTCTCCCAATAGGCGTGCCTTCTAAATTTCACGATGCATTCCTAGGGGGCGCCACCGAGTCAATATCATAGAAAAGACACGCTTCCCGAAAATAGCCTCCCTTCAGTACAACACAAGCTCAATTTCCATTCATAAAGGCTCTCATTCAATTAGAAGTTTGTGATCTGTATCAAATTGTCTGGTTTTGTTTTCTGTCTTGATGTGCCATGTCGTGTTCCTGTCGCCTTCTAGTGGTGCTACAAGGGTCACTGCATGTGGAAGAACCCCAGTCAGGTGAAGCAAGATGGCACCTGGGGCTCCTGGAGTAAACATGGCTCCTGCTCACGCTCTTGCGGGACCGGCGTTCGCCTCCGCACGCGACAGTGCAACCACCCCGCGTAACTACTGCACGCTGTCTCTTTTGCTACATTTAAGCAGGAAACTCCACAAAGAACTCCCTTTAGAATTTCATATCAAAAGAAAAGAATAGAATGTGTGTCCTCTGTATATTTATCATTGTTCCCCTTAATATCAATTTAATAAGTGTCATTAATATTTCCGTCCTTGCAAAGGTTTTTACAAAGATGGGCACTTCACACGATTTCTTTTCAGTCCGTCCTTTGTTCATAACTTTGCGTCCCCAAAATGGAATTGAATGCCCATCTCCGGGTTATTACTATTGAATTTTCGACGGTAATGGGGACTAAAACATGTCAAATAAAATAACTTATTGTCGCTGCCAAGGAAAAAAGCACGTCTCTGTCCAATTTTGGTGATTTTCTTTTTCATTTTAACGTTAACTCGATGGCTGTCGTGCGGCAACCCCATTTAAGTAAAAATAAGAAAAATGGAACAGAAATGTTTGTCATCCGACAGTGACAATATGCTTCAAATAAAATTATGCGCGTATTAAGGGGAATAATGAGTGGAGAATATTTGCGGTGGGACTGCTGTTATTAAGTGCACTCACATAATGGAGCCTATTTGGACTCGAAAAGGTTTCTTTGGAATAGAACAAGGGTCCGCTAATAGCAAGGTAGCCAGAAGGGCGCCTTGTGTATTAGCATAATTTGAAGGTTAAATCTGGCTTCTCTATTCTTGCACATGAAAATGAAGACCGTTAAATTCTGACTGCCAAACGTCTTTTCCTTCCCTCACCACCAGACCCATCAATGGCGGCCAGGACTGCCCGGGCGTCAACTTCGAGTATCAGCTTTGCAACACAGACGACTGCCCCAAGCACTTTGAGGACTTCCGAGCGCAACAGTGTCAACTTCGCAACTCCCACTTTGACTTCCAAAGCGCCAAGCACCACTGGCTGCCCTACGAGCATCCGGATGGTGAGTCGGGTCGCCGCCGATGGCTCGCTGGCCAGGTTCCATTCCTTCTGGCGAGTGTGCGTGCGGGGGGGGGGATTGCGGATGTTGGCTTGACTCACAGGCAAGGCGTCCTTACGTAAAGGTGTCGTAACACTTGGCATGTGACACCGCTGCCCTGAAGGCTTGCAAAATGTCACATTTGCATGGATCGGACAAGAAAAAGGCTCTAGCGTTCATTTGCAAAATCCAGTAGATCTGTCAAGATCCGCAACCTAAACTGATTATAGTTACAGTTGAGTGAAAATATGCTTTGTTTTCATTTTTGCCTCACATGAGGCTTCCAGGTTCAGATTTGAAATTGCTTTTTGTCCGTACAGAAGAAGGAAGTTGAAAGTTTTTTAATCATTTCGCAAGCTTGTGGGTTTGATATTAGTGGAAATGCCACCGAGACAATTAGCGTCCTGAAATGCGTTAACTGCAAGTTGTTTTTTTTCCATTTCATCCGTGCGGCCCATCCGCCCATCCCGGTCCAAAGTGGCTCACTGCTTTATATAATTGTAATGGATTCAATGACCCCAAATAATCCAGGAAATACAAAAAAAAAATGCAAGTTCATCGCATCCGCAATCACACATAAAATGACAGTAATGCAATTGTTTTTTTTGCTATTAATGAATAATAACACTCGCCAGAAATAGGATTTCAAAATTGCTCAATCACGCACAGGCAATGTAGACAACGATTGTAATGTGATTATTCCTTGCTAGTAATTCTTGACAATCTGCACCTTGCTCGACAGAACAACAAGAAATATTCCAAATGAAAAAAAGAATGAAATGCAATTTACGTGTCCTTTACCAATGTGATCGCTTGTCACGCCGGTTATGCGTGACGCCCGCCGCCTTGCACAATAGAAATAAACTCGACTGCTCCAAATTATCCAGTCAAACAATTTAATGACACCTTTGGGAAATTTGTTACCAATATTACAATGCGTTTGTTCCTTGCAATTTACCAACAATAAGCGGCACTTTTCACAAAAAGATCAAAGGCGCCAATCCGACGTACCTCACAACTTGAATTTGTCGAGCCTGTGTTTGAACGGCACAACTCTTCGTGTTGCCCTCAACGTAGCCAACAAGAGATGCCACCTGTACTGCCAGTCCAAGGAAACCAGCGACGTGGCCTACATGAAGCAGCTGGTGCACGACGGCACGCGATGCTCTTACAAGGACGCCTACAGTGTCTGCATTCGCGGGGAGTGTGTGGTAAGGCCGACATTTGCAAAAGCTGTACGCAGCAAGTAGCTTTTCTTTTCTAATCGGGCTGCAATTGTTTGGGGCGGGCGGGGGCTCTTCAGAAAGTCGGCTGCGACAGAGAAATTGGCTCCAACAAAGTGGAGGACAAGTGCGGCGTCTGCGGAGGCGACAACTCCCACTGCCGCACCGTCAAAGGAACGTTCACCCGGACCCCCAAGAAAGCCGGTAAGCCGCCGAGGGGATGTCCACAAACACAAATGTGATTTCCTGCTCAACTTGAAGTCTTTTTTTTTTTTTTCCATTCTCCTTTGTCATGGCTGCACTAACATCTAACATCGGACTTACATTTCAATGATGAAGCTGCTATCGTATACATTCATTTCATTTGGACCGAAAGATGAAATAAGTGCGGCCAACCGCTTATTAGGATTCTCGTATTCCTTTTTTTTTTTTTTTTTTTTAACAAATTCTGGCCTATTTTTTCCCACATTACAAATTATTGTAAAGCAATCGAATGAACATTTAAGGGACCAAAAATTTTTTTACATTTTTTTTCCCTTTTTTTTTTTTAACCCAAATCGCTCGATTAATTGGTTTGATGAATTTTATTCTTCCAAATCTCGAAAGTGCTCATTCGTCAGGCCATAGGATGAAGTTGAACCAAACCTCTGAAATAGCACTCGGTGACCGAATTACCTTCCTTTTCCCGTTTCGTGCCTGCCAGGCATTTTCAAAGGGTGAATACCGTAGTTTAGCTTTATTTTAGTTTGATTTCTTTCCAAACTTTATTTGTTTGTGAAGTGTTATGAACCTGAACGTCAACAACCGATAAAGGAAGCGACACAGCTGTCAAAATCATCAGGAATAAGAACCTTATTAATTACTGAAGAAATATTGAAGTCCCACTTCCTTTATTTTCTTTGAAAGCCAAATCCTATTATGCATTGACTTTTCTGCCTTGGTTTTTAATTGAAGCGTCTTCTCTTCAGGTTATCTCCCCTCACCAGACGCACAATGTGACACCCACTACTGAGGGCGCATGTTTGAAGAAGAAGAAAAAAAAAAAAAAAAAAAAAGGATATTTATTCCCTAAATTAATCGATTTCACGTGGAGCTCAGTGTGTAAAATTAACATCATTTCTGTTATCAGTGATTCTAATTATTCTTGATGACCAACCATGATGACCTTGTGAGAAAGAGAAACGAAAAGAAAAAGTCCACCACATGTGCTGCCATTTTAAAAACGTCTGTATTGTGATTGTTCCTCTCATCACTTAGTCGTGATAACCACCAATTTTTACTGACCAAGTAAACGTACTTGGAATGGTGCTCACCGATACCAAGCGGCGATACTTTATAAGGCAGTTGTGATGAAAATGTCAAACAAATGTTGTTCATGAACACAAAACACAAAGTTTTCTTACATACATTTTACTTCGCCCAAAACTTCTCCGTCGGAAATCCAGGTGCATCATAAATTACTCATAAGAGTTAAAAAAAAAAAAAATCACTTAATTCCAAATCTTTGAATACCAGTTTGACATTTCTCACCAAAATCATTTCATATCATTTTTTAAAAACCATATCATTCAATAGCACGCCACATTTTTCAAAGGGCAAAAATGAACCACAAACTTAAGAAACAATTTCCGTCACCACTGATTTCATATTTTTCAATATCATTCAATACCATTAAGATTTTTTTATCTGCATATTGCACACACGCACCCCCCGATATGATTCCACGTCATTCCATAAGCTAACGTTCCAGGCGTTGCATCATTCATACGCAACTTCTTGAGAAATTGCATTTTCTAGGAGAACCACAACATTGCACAATTGAAAGAAAGAAATAATAATCCACAATTCAACAAGTGCGCAATAGAAATAAACGAGACAGAATTATCCACAAATTCCGCAAAGTCGCTATCTTCCAAGATTGGATTATGAAGTGATGGCACAGGATTAATATCATCGCGACAACGGCCACCTGATTAAGATGGCAGCTTCATCAAGACAATGACGGTTCTGTCTTTCTCTCTTTTTTTTTATTTTGTTTCTTTTGATCATGAAAAGATTATTTTGTGACCATCTTAACATCTTTTAACAGGGAAAGCGTTAAGCAAGAGAGCCCAAAAAGAAAGCCATTTGTTGGAAAACACACTCTGCAAGTATCCATCCATCGTTACAGCTGCCCAGCTTGTAGCGCAGACCGCTAACATCTGGCTTCTTACGACTTTCCGCCGCTAATCATCATCCGAGTCGGCTTGTGATCAATACATGTTTCGTCACGTCATGTGATTATTTCCAGAGCCGCACTAACTTCAGCCTCCTTGCGTGTGTGTGTGTGTGTAATGTGTGCATACAACATGCCGTAGACATCGCTGAAGACCTTTCCGGGCAATCTAGTGTGATGGTGTCGGTCATTAGTGCGCTAATTACAGTGGAATCTCCAAAGTCCAACACCCCAAATGTCAAATGGTTTTATGATTAGCTTGAGCTTTATTTTTTTTAATTATTGAAAAATACAGCAGTAGAGCACATCATTATTTCTTAAATGTGAAATCAAAACATGCCGTTTTCCCCTGTTCCGTGCGTGGCATAAAGACTGAGTCCTGATGTGAAGAGAGAAAATCTGCAAGTCAATGACAGCCCGGTCAGCGGAATGTTCAATACCATTTTTTTTCCCCAGACCCATGCCAGTATGTTTATTCGCTCTTTGAAATTTCATTTAACACGATGGCAAAATTTGTGAGCAGAGACCTTTGATTTGGACTGACACTATCACACCATGACATTTCATTTGATTTGAAATTGATTTCCCCTTGAACATCATGGCTGCTGTCTGCAGCCTCCACGAGTACCCGATACCTTAAAATAAGGCTGGTATCGGTTTCATGAACCATCCGTAGCCCTGAACAGCACTTTTGTCCAAATGAAGCTCCTCAACTCACGCCAACGTGGTTCCTATACACAAAGATGCCACACGATGGCGCCAAATCATTTATGTCCAAAAAATCTGAGACTTTAACTTTCTGCAATTCACTCAGGTTCACTCTGATTTTGTTTCTTTTGAAATAAGAAAAAGTACTTTGTTGTTTTGCACTTTTGTGCACCAAATGTTGAATGTCACCTTAAAACCATGGTACATACCAAACCAGGATTTTTTATGGCAACAAACAACTTTGATGGTTCCACTGTAATTGAATGAATTGAACAGGATTCACCCTGGATGCCTTTGTTTTGTTTTTTTTCTAATAAAACCCACCACATCACTCCTAACCCCGCCCCCGCAGCTGCATCCAAAGTCAGACTGCAAGGCGCATTGTCCCTGCAGCCGCGCCACCTGTCGTAACCTCGACGAAACCGGCTGCATCCGTAATAACTTCTCGCAGCTCCACGGCGCCCCATGTCACGTGACCCCGCCGCTAATGTCGCGGGGGGCCAAGCAATTACCCCCCCCCAACCCCCTACACAGGGCACTCATGTCCTGCCGGCTGCAAAATGAGTTCCTTCCTCATCCAGTGTGAAGTCCCACCCGCTGTGCTGATCTGATCCGACACGATCCGTCGCCCGCAATCAAACTAACGGCTTTGTTTCGTTCCAAAAGGGAAAACCAGAGGAGCCTTCTCGTTGCCCAAAGGAGCTCGCAATGTCTTTTTAAATGAAAGTGAAGAGTTTAGAAATGTCATGGGTGAGTCACAGGAGGTTTGTAAGTGGCGTGGACATCCCTGCCAGACTTTGCTGCCCTCTAGTCTACTAAACTATTTTGGGGGGGGTTTTTTTGTCGTTGTTTGGTTTTCATTCACACGGTGATTGACTAGTGAACGGAGACATTTTGGGCATCAGCTTCAATCCTGTATCGAGATACATATCAAGTAGTTTTTTTTAAAATCGGTTTGAATTTGCTGAACATTTGTTGTTCCTCTGAATTTCATGAACTTGAATAGTTTGTGCTTTAGAGAGTTTGTTGTTACGTATCAATAACATGAGAATAGATTGGAATTTTGAAAATCTATTTAGTTCTTAAATAATATCGTGCGCTGTGCATTGAGATTGATGATGCTATCGAATCATCTATCAATGCAAACGTGACAAAAATGTCATCAAAGCGGTGGAATCAAAATGTTGGCGTGACAACTGCCACCTTGCTCAATGGAAATAAACAAAAACACACACCAAAAAAAAAAGGAACCCCTGGATCCAAATGGATTCTCAAAACTACAGAAGAATCCTGAAGAGCACATTGAGCTTGCCAAACAAACAAAAAATCTCCTTGGCAGGAGTAACAAAGGCACAAACGCCTCATTCACACTCCAAGCGTCCTTCACGTGCGAATGAAAAGCTCTCTTATTAAAATTGTCTTCCTCCTCCTCTTCCTCGGGCTGCTTTGTAGAGCAAAGCATGCGGGATGTCCACCCCTGCAAACGAGTCGTTTCTGCTCATCTCCTGTCTGTGTTTCTCTTTTGTTTCTTCCCTTTCCGCCGACGCCAAAGGCTACCTTAAGATGTTTCTGGTTCCTCCTGGAGCTAGACATGTGATCATCCAAGAGCATGAGGCCTCCCCTCAAATTCTTGGTAAGTGTGACGTGGCTACGCAACTCCTGCTCCTTCCGTTTCGTTATCACGCTGATCGCAACATGTGTAAAAATGAAAAACAGTCCTACCTAGTGCAGGAAGGCTTGCGTGACCGATTTATTCGTACTCTGCTGTAAATGCATTATGGATGATTAATACCATTAAAGACACTCTTGGGGTTGCACAGGATTGAATAGTCACGAGCGAAAACACGCAGTGATCGAAATAACGCCGGCTGTGTTTGTGTTGAGTCGATGCACAAAGACCAACAATTCATCAAATTCCAATTGGATGAGAAAAAAATGCTGCAATTTAATTTTTTTAAAAAAAAATTATTAATCGAAATTCAATTACGATGACCATTATTACACTCAACGATTGGCGGAATCCTAAAAAAAATCTATATATAATATATATATGTAAAAAAATAAATGTATATATTAGTACTGTCAAGTGATTTTTTTAACTAATTAATCACAAAAAAATCATGATTAATCAAATTTTTCAACAACTAATTTTTGCAAAGCTTATAACAGATATTTACTTGAATAATATCTTGGAATTGATGCAAAATCACCAAATATGAAGTATATTTGATTCAAAGACTGTTCTAATAGCTTTCTTGGATGCGCTAAAGACAGCTAATATGGCACAATATTTGCAAAGTATGCAAATTATTTTTTAAGTAAATCAAACTGAGTTAACTGAGTTAAAATATTTAACTGAGTTAATTTTTTGGGGATTAATCACCTGAGTTTATGCTTTAATTTTGACAGCCCTAATTTATATATATTTATATACATATAGTGCTCTCAAGTGATTTTTTTTAACTTATTAATCGCAAAAAATTCCACAATCAATTAATCCCATTTTTTCTACTACTATTTTTTTGTCAGCTGGGATAGGCTCCCGCACCCCCGTGACTCTGTATCGAATAATATGATGAAGCATAACCTCAACACATATATAAAAGCTTTCGCAATTCAAATTTTTCCCATGCATAGTCATTTCTAGCAATGATGATGTTTCAGAACAAAATTCCACCTGTTGCTCAACCGAACCTTTGGCGTAAATGAGTTCTGAGATCTGATTTGATTGTTGGAAATCCAGAACATCCTTTCCGTCTTGTCACTTTTCTTGAAGGCAGGAAAATAATGTGCTCCGAGCTATCGCAATTGTTGTGTTATTTTAAAATCCGGTGCAGCAGCAGATGATTGTTTGCGCAGCAGTTTGGGATTTCTTGTCATATCAAGTGTACAATTTGGCAAAGGCGTTCAATTACCTTCGACACTGACAAACACTGCAAGACTCACATGTTGCTTGCGCCATATTTACTGTACCGAGGCTTGGCCTTGGAGGAGTGGGTATTGATGCCGATCTTTGGAGCTGCTGTGCACTTGATACTTTTGTAGCAGGCCAAGCTGGCCTTGACTTGGGCTGGAATTACACTACAGATCCAAATCATATTTAATGGTCTGTGCACTTCTGACATAACGAAGGTAAATCGCATTTAATTGTGAGTGCAGTTCTTATGTACTATTTCGACGCTAAGGGACCCCTCGATCAATTGAAAAATTTTTAATAACGGTTTGAACATATGGCGAAAACAAAATTTGCATCCACGGATTCACCTATTTGCTAATTTTTATTTTTTGTTTTGTTTGAGGGAGCCAAGTCTTGTTTTTCTTCAAAACATGTATTGAAGTATGAGATGGCAGACATGCTTGTATATGAAGTGTGTGGTCCTATCTGACATTATGATGCCGCCCAAGTGTTGCTTCATTCCACAGCGAAGCACTGGAGTGGTCGCCCTCCCGCAGCAAAATAGACTCTTTGTGATTTTCATTGCTTGATAACAAACGGCCAATTACAGCAATCAAGAACCAAGCGACGGGCCACTACATTCTCAACGGCAAAGGGGAGGAGGTCAAGTCCAGGAGCTTCATTGATTTGGGCGTGGAGTGGCACTACAGCATCGATGAAGACGTGGAAACACTTCACACTGACGGACCTCTGCACGACCCTGTGGTGGTTCTGGTAAGGAGGAATGCATTTATTACATCCACACGTTTCTGTCGATAGGGGGATGATTGTCATCAACATTTGTTCTGAAAATGACCACTTCAAAACACAATGGAAGACTTTGCAGGGGTTTTTCTTGTTTGGCTTCTTGAGCCTTTTTCTGCGTCTCCACATGCTAGACACGCCCACCAAATTTCATGTTAGGGTTTGAATTTTCAAGACATTTGGTTCAGCTTTAACCGTGTTGCGGTTTGGCCTGTCATCAGTCACGTCGGCATGCTGTGAAGAAAAGTAGAAGTTGGCCACTCCAATTTCATGTTGCCCATCTGTTTAGCGCTGTGGTTCTCGATAGGCAGCCCTCTTTCTGTGGCTCCTAAGTTATCTACCCCTTTTCACACTGCTCATGTTGCATGGATTTCTTATAATAGACTCTTAAAGCGAACTCTAAATTGTACAAGGGGCCAGTGAGGAGAAGCCAAGATTGGGGTTATGTGTTCTGTATTCGGAGTTCCGGTTAAAAGGCGAGCAGCAGCGTGTTGGACCAACTGGAAATGCTTGATGGAGGACTCGGTGACTCCAAAATAAAGTGCATTCCAGTAATCTTGCCGAGTTTTGATGAATACATGAATTACTGTTTCAAAGAGCTGTTGAGAAAGGAGATACTTCACATTAGCCAGCTGCCTAAGATGAAAAAAAAAGCTTGTTTTAACAATAGCACTGATTTGTCGGTCCAATTTAAAATCACTGTTCAGTTTAAGATCCAAGTTTTTTGCACAGTGGGACATAGATCTGACAGTCATCCACTTAGCAGTGGAAGGAAATTGCATATTTCCTTAAGATGGAACCCAAAGGGAGCCGATACAATCAAAACAGCAGAGGCCTCATAATTGAGCCCTGTGGAACACCAAATGACAATGGAGATGTGCGGTTCTGTCAGCCAAAATAGCATCAACAACACAAATAAATAGAGTGAACTCATCAATTCAAGCTGGAAGCAGGATTCTTGTCTCGTCTGACACAACAACATCAAAAAGCAACACTTTTTTATTTTTTTTTATTTTCATGCAAAATATAGTTCAATACAGTAGCAAAGGAACACAAATTCCCAAAAGGGGGTTTGCATTTAAAGGACCATTTGAACCAAACCAAAGTTTACCAACATACCAAATTTAATGTTACCAAGTGAAACTCGGGGGGCCCAACATGATCATGCCTTAATCAAATGAATACTCAATGTGACTCAAAATAGACAACCAAGGAAACAATTAGCCTGGTCTACATTGAATAGTCCTGACATTTTATACAATAAAAGGTCATGAGTGCTTAAATGACCCGTTGGGATCGGGCTTTAATTGTATCCCAGTCGGGGAAACCAGGAGGTCTGTTTTATAGTCGGGGAAGGAGAGTTCTTCAATTGTGGCGACGTCTTCAATTGGACATTTACTCAGTTGAATAAAAACATGGTCTCTTTTTTTGTAAGCTTCAATCTTGCCATCACGTCAACGCAAATTCTTGCCGTGCACTTTTCAATGAACAATCAAGACGAGACGAGGTGCAATTTCCCCGTCGAAATTGCAGTGATCGTCCCGTGGAAATTGTTCTATTGGATTGAGTCTTTAAATGTAGCGTTTGCCAAACATGGCACAAACTTGTACAGAGGCACTTGTCAACTTGCATATGTCTTTTTATATCAGGACCTCTGTGTTTTATGGTAGAGTCGACATTTGTTCCTACGCCATAACGCACATGCAGTGATTCTTTGATTCATTTCTTATTTAGTATATTCAGCTCAAACATGCATTGACAAAAAACTCAAATGGTTCACATTTCTAAATGTTTCATTTTTCCAAGTCTGTCATTCTCCAATAGGCGGACGTGGTATGATTTTGGGGAGGGGGGCAGTGGGGGGGCTCGCCTCACCCCAGGGAACATACTTCTATATTTTGCCGTACTGCAATAACATGTAATTGTACATCCATTACACAAGGTGGCAGTGGAGCTCTCATTGTCCGAGTGTGCGCAAGAAGTATTAGCTCTGAGGCACACACGTCAACTTCGGTCCTCGAGGGCCACTGTCCTGCATATTTGTGATGTTGCCCTCCTCCAACACACCTGATCCAAATGATCACCTGTGCCCAGGGGGGCTGACGGGGGGTCAGTACAGAGTGGGAAACACCGTGGGAAAATGTTAAACAGGGATGATAGGAAAGATGAAAGTGGAGTGAGACTAAAGATAATGTTTCAAAATGGGATTTCTTTGTTGATTTCTTCAATGTTAATAAGAATACGATACTTCTAATAATTTTCTTGGACAAATGATACTATCTACAGTCATGGCGGAGTGTTGGAGAGCGCGGAATGTTTTATTCTTCCTAGGGCATGGGGGCGCATAAAAGAAAGTAATTGAGCAGCACAGCTTGAAGTGGTTCAAATGTGATAGCAATCAGACAAAATCTCTCTTTAGAGGACCTTTGCAAATGTTAAAAGTAACCCGAAATGGGTGCTTCAAAACCAAATCTTTGCAGACAGTCTTGAGACCACCAAATGTCATGTTGTCAAGTGAGACTAACGTCAGGCCGGTGTAGCTTTAATCTTTTATTCATGTTTTCTGTCTGGATCAGACTTTCTAATAGGGGTCTCAGTACAGACCCTTGCGGAGCCTCACAGGAGAGCAGTCCGTGACAGGTGCATAATGTAAGGTATTCACTGGTATAATGTGAATTAATCGAGTACAACATATAAACTGTCTTCAATTTCAGTGGTTCCCAACATTTAGTAAGCCAAGGCACCCATTTTACATGAAGAAAATATTTATCAAGGCACACCAGCAAACAAAAGAAATGACAAAAACTACTGAACTGTGACTTAGTTTGTTAGACGAAAGGCAATAGGTGGCTAATCACATCTGTCTGAAGAGCATTGAAAGGTTCTGCCTGTCGCAATACACCTCTGGCAAAAAGACATGTATTTGAAATGAATGAAGAAAACATTTCCGACAAGTGCAATTGGATCATTCCCCAGAGGTCCGCTTATGTTCTCTCAAGACAAACTAGTGTGCCACGTCACCCCTGGTTGGAAATCTCTGCTACATTCCATATGGACGGTGCGGCGCGCTAAGTCAAGGTCAAGACGGCTTCAAATCACATCAGAGAGTCAAGCCTCTCAAAGGTGGAGTGTCAGTAAAGCGCCGAGGAAGTGGCCGACGTATTGCGGCAAAATTTATTGCAGACGTCTTCCGCAAGGAAAGCCTCCCCCAAAAAATCACGAAAATTCAGGACAGTTTTTCAAGCTGGCTTATTTTAGCAACATCAAATTTGGTCGTCTTGTCCATCACAAGGATGACCACAAACTTTTTGAACCACCCATGCCTGAAAAGACACAGCAAGTAGCCATGGTTTGAAGTTGACCATTCTTTTTTTTTTTTTAAATGAACCCCCTGACGACAGACCCACTCAGGAATGTCTTTCTTTAGTCAAGCCAGCAAAAAGTCTGACACATCCATGCCAGACATAGAAAGTCAGCCATTTTAGTTTCAAGTGGCTATTTTAGCCCAAATTTGGCTTTGTAGCACCCACTCAGATTGAAACATTCAGTCCCTGAAGCCAGTTTCACTTAGCAACCGTAAAACAGTCCAGATGCAAAAGCACGATGCCATTTTTGCTTCAAGAAAATCAATTCATTTCCATTTGACTCAGCGTCAGCTTCGTCAATTCAAAAGACGAGTCTTTTCAGAGCCCAAATAGCACTTTTAAAAGGCGCATTTGTTTGAATTAAAAAAGCAGCTCTTGTCATTCCCCAAAGTACAAATGCCCCGTCAGTTTGAAAGAAATGCTTTGATAGGATAATGAATGCAAAAGACTTAATTACAATCATTGGCGAGACACTTTTATTCCAACGTAACAAAGAAAGCTGGCAGATGACAATTTGCAGTTTCACCTTCAAAAGGCATTCATTATGGGACCTCTTGATTAGCACAAAGAAAGCCATTAGTTAATTTCAAACTATGTGCAAAGTGTGAATGTGTCTGTACAAAACAAGGTCAAGTGACCAGGACTCAGAATTGATTTCAAAACTGCAACTGAAGCTTATCCGCCTCTGTAGGCAGTCGGTAATTAATTACTCAGAAGACATCATAATAGAAAATGACATCATGTTTTAGGCCATTTTTGTCATGACGGACCCCAAAAAAATTTATATATATATATAGTGTGTGTGTGCGTGTGTGTGTGTTTTAAATCTATCAGTGAAATGGACAAATGGGTTGAGATAAGAATTTTTTTAACACATTGTTAATAATAAAATAATTGTGCTCTTAAAGCAGTGCTTCTCAATTATTTTATGTTACGCCCCCACGTGCAAGAAGAAAACAATTTGTGCCCCCACCCCACCACCCACTCTCTGCCGCCACTCTAAATAATAGCATTTTCGTTGCAAACCAAACCTACTCCGCAGAGTTACTTGCTCCGCGCAATGGGCAATGAGAGCGCCACTGCCAACTACTGGAGTGGATGTGCAATTACACTTCATTGTAGTACGGCGGAAACAGAGAATGTTAGACTCTCTTGTAATAAGTATGACTGTTCTCGAACGACACAACGCACTATACGGCACCTGCTCTTTATGTCTGCCAGATCATACCCAAGGACAACGAAACGCGCTCCACTCTGATGTACAAGTACGTCATTCACGAAGACTCGGTGCCCGTGAACAACAATAATGTCATCCAGGAGGACACGTACGAGTGGGCACTCAAGAGCTGGTCTCCTTGCTCCAAGCCTTGCTCCGGAGGTAAGCCACCACGTTTCATTTGCACTCCACGCAGCATGCGCCACATGCTGTACAAGTTTTACAATAGAAACTTTGCTTTTCTGAAATACTTCAGGCTACCAGTACACCAAATATGGTTGTCGGAAGAAAGGCGACACCAAGATGGTCCACAGGGGCTACTGTGACATCAGCAAAAAGCCCAAACCAATACGCCGCATGTGCAACCTGCAAGACTGCACGCAACCCCAGTGAGTGCGCACATACGTACAAGTACATGAGCCCTCCATAAAATTGTTTGGGGGGATTATAGAAATCTCAAAAGTCCTCATCAAGGCCTTTAAATTGAGGTATGACTCGACCTTCAACCCTGTTGACCTCAGCCCCCTGGCATCTTTTCGAAAGCCAACATTCTCCAACTTGGCTTTTAACTCATTCAATCCATAGAACATACATAGACCTTTTCAAAAATGTAGTCCCCGCCTCCCAAAGACGTATTTATACGTCTTAGCCTTTTTTTTTTTGCGTCATAGCTCCATGTTTTTCTAGCATTAGAACAGAATATTCTGTTGGCGTTGCAAAACCAGTCAAAATCCAGAAAAACGCTGGGATTGAGGCGTTTCCACTAGTGGAAATGGGTGGGATTAAATGAGTTAAACTGGACAGTGATTTGAAATTAGATCTTCAAATCAGTGCTATTGTTCGATCCAGCTTCCTTCATTTGGCTAAAGTAAAGCCCTTTCTTTCCCAGCAGCACTTGGAAACGGTAATCCATGCCTTGGTTACATCTCGGCTAGATTACTGTAATTGACTTTACTTTGGAGTCAGCCAGTCCTCCCTCAAGCGCCTCCAACTGGTGCAAAATGCTGCTGCTCATCTTTTAACTGGAGCTCAGAAGGCGGATCACATAACTCCAATCTTGGCCTCTCTTCACTGTCTCCTAGTGCACTTTAGAGTTCGCTTTAAGATACTTCTGTTCATCTTCAAATCTTTTCATGCCTGCTGCCTCAGGTCTGCGGACCACATGCTGCTGGAGGTGCCGAGGACTAAGCGCAGCCTCAGGGGGATTGCGCCTTTTCTGTGGCCAGTTCTTCTCTATGGAATGAGCTCCCATTGAATGTTAGGCAAGCCCCGCCCCCTCTCTGCCCACTTTTAAAACTCATTTGAAGACATATTTTTAATCTTTAGCTTTTGGCTCAACATGAGACTGTCGCTGTTCTCCTGTTCTTCTGGTATCTATTGTTTGTCTTTTAATTTGTGGTCTAATTTCCCGCTAATTTATATGACACCGTATGGGAAGCACTTTGTTACGGCTCCAGCTGTTGTGAAATGTGCTAGATAAATAAAGTTGGTTTGATTGTGTTGTAAAATACTGTTTGTTGCACGTACATATTTACACATACACACTCACACATATATATATATATTATTTTTATTTTTTTTAATTAATTTATTTTTTACCTTACTAAGTGTTGGAGATGGTTCACCTTTTCAAGCGAAAACAAGCATGTTGTTTGGATGTTACGTCATCACACAAAGTCAAATGATCTGATACATGTGACGAAGATAAGAATGATTTGCAGGTGGATCTCGGAGGAGTGGGAGCATTGCACGCGCACGTGCGGCAGCTTAGGCTTCCAGGTTCGCACGGTGCGCTGCGTCCAGCTGCTGCACGATGCCGCCAACCGCTCCGTGCACAGCAAGTACTGCACCGGCGACCGGCCCGACACGCGCAGGCCCTGCAACCGCCTCGCTTGCCCCTCCCACTGGAGGACGGGAGTCTGGTCCGAGGTGAGATGGAATGCAAATTGTCCTTGAATAGATTTTGGGCCACACAACCGTCGCTCAAACAATGTGCTGTAATAAATAAAAATCCAACGTAAAACTTACCACAATTGGTGAGATGCAAGGACGGACGGGGACGCAGAGGATTATTTTATGAATAAGGTTGCAGGGACGATGTCTTACCTTCACTAAAATCTGGCGTCACGTCGTAGCCTAAGTGGTGTGATGAGCTGTCATTTCGCCTTCCTGTCTTTGTTTTTGGTAAAAGCCGGACACATTTGTTGCCAGGACTCCTACTTCTTCAATTCCTTCTTCTTCATCTTCATCTTCAACTTCGACTTATTCTTTGTGTTCTGCTTTTTCATTTACTTTCTTTTGGCAGTTGGCAAATACTTTTGGCACATTGCCACCACCTTCTTTAGCATGTGGCGGAGAGGAACAAATAAATTCAAATATATGTGATTGTATTTGACTTTATTGGAAAACAAAAAAAAACAAAAAACTCCACAAAGTTGGATGAGTGCCATTATAAACAGGCCTGAAGATTTCAAATCGTTTGACAATTTTCATTCTTTCCTTTTGGGTATTTATTTCAAGCATTTAATGTTTGTCAATCTAATGGCGGCTTTAAGTGAGCCCGGCTCATTTGCCAATTTGGCGCTGTCACTTTTCCTCTCAGGCGACGTGTGGCTCATGTCCAAAAGTTCCAGCCAACAATGTGTAATCTTAAAAGCTCCTCATTATGAAAACTAAGAAGAAGGGCTGTCACACTCGAAAAAGTCTTTATCAGGATTAAGAAGATGACCGAGACAAACAAATTAACAAATTGATTCGAAATATAGAAAGCCATCACTGAGGACTTTAATTTGAGGCATCACTTGATGTGGTTTGTTACATTTTTTTTTTTTTTACCTTAAGCGCAGAGGATTGCATTTTTATCTTTTCAGGATATGACCTCATTATGCAAAGTCATAATGACAAATTGACGACTAAACTAGAAAGTCAGTCCACTTTGAGGCCTTTTGGAGGTGTGACTTGATCTGGTTTGTTGCACAATCCATATACTTATTTTTGGCCTCATCAATTGGTGGCGATTGGTCATTTTTCAAAAAATAAAATAAAATGCCGCAATTGTTGTGTTATTCCATTACCTTTATCATATTGTTTGCACTTTTTTTGCACAGTGCTCCGTCACCTGCGGTGAGGGCACGGAGAGGCGACTGGTCACCTGTCGAATTGGAGACCAGTGTGGCGGCGACAAGCCGGAGAACGTGCGCGTGTGCCGTCCTGGACCGTGCCACGGTGAGAAGCCACTCGGAAATGTTTTAAAGTAACAATTGGATTTTAAACTAGAGCTGTCGTTTCAACATGTCTACTAGTGGAGATTTTTTTTTTAAATCCAAATAGACTCAAGTCATTTTCAAGTAAATTCCATTTAACATGTCGACCGTAAATTGGCATTATAAAAACAATCCAAAATATTTGAAAACCACAAAGGATTTTTTTTTTTAAATATTAAAAAAAATATATATAAATTTTTGGGTGGGCACTTTATCTCTGCCTATTAAAAAATTTGAAAATGTGAGGGTTTTAAAAAAAAAAATAGAGATTTTTTAATTTTTTTTTACTCCTTACATAATGGGCAGGAATTATTTGCGTACTTTTAAATTATTAGCTACATGAATGAATGAATTAACTTAGTGTACATAAAAGTGAAGGTTTTGGAATCTTGTTGGTGGGATGCTGGCTGGTTTATAATAAATAGTGCAACAGCTCTTTCCGTTACCGTGGCAACCCTCAATCGCCTGCTATAGCAGTCGAATGTATTAGCGGAGCAGCCTGCGCAACCCCGCCTCTGACACACACTGAGGCATTCTGGGACGTGGCGACCGTTCGAAAAGAAACTATCTTCAGTCACATTTCCTCACCCGAGGGCAACTGGAGTCTTTCAACTCACATTCCACATTAGTCGTCAGTGAACCCAGCATACAGTTTTGACGTCGAAGACAATGTAGTCCGTAAAAGTAACGCGATTTTCTTCAAGGTCAACAAACCAAATGTGTGCATTAACATAAAAAAAAATAAATAAATAAAAATAGATGATTTCCAGCCTTCTGCCAACAAATGAAGATCTTAAGACAATCGAGTCTTCAGTGAACAAAAGACAATTTGTCTTCAATGAAACAAATGCGTGAGCATCAAAGACGATTTTGAGTTTCAGTTCGCATAAAACAGATTTGTCAAAAACAGGTTCGTCTCCAATCTTACATTTTCATAGACATCAAAGACAATTCTTGGTGCCCTTTTATCAATGTTTTATGTTATGTGTTCCGTTGTTACTTTGTTAAATTTTCCGTAAAGCGCTTTGTTGAAGCTGCAGCTGTTGTGAAAGTGCCATTTAAATAAAGATGTGTCGCTAAAGCACGTTCTTTCATAAACATCATGGGCAATCAATAAAAAAGTAACAAAAAAAATAAATACAATATCGTTCTTGATTAACCTACTGATATTTTTATGAGTCTTCAGCAAACCAATTTACGTCAAATTAGAGCTACACAAACAATACATTCTTATTGTCGTAAACATCCCATCAAAGCCCATGTCGTATGTGCTTTTGCAAAAATCAAAGACAATTATGTGATCAATTCCCCAAATGAATTTTCAACAACCCGTACACTCTTTTGTAAACGTCAAAGACGATTAAAATGTCTGCATGTTTTCATAATCAAAGACAATGTAGTCTTGGAACGAAACAAATGCGAACATCAAAGAGAATTTAATCTGAAACAAACCTAATGTACTGCACTGTACATGCTTTGTAATCATCTAAGACCTTTTAGTCTTTAATCAACCCAGTGCATGCATTTTTATAAACATCAAAGATGTGTGTTTTTGGTAAAAATCAAAGACCATATAGTGCTCATGGAACCTGGTTTACGTGTTTTCTAAAATCAAGCAAGCCTCTTCCTGAGTGCTGCTCCTTAATAAGTTGATTGATGTCTTGCTCTCTTTGATGTTTTTTTACTTTGCTCTCACATTTTGACACGCTTTGATTTTTCAGACGAGCCCTGCCATGGAGACAAATCCATCTTCTGCCAGATGGAAGTTTTGGCTCGCTACTGTTCCATCCCAGGCTACAACAAACTCTGCTGCGAGTCTTGCAGCAAACGCGCTACAGGTGGCGCTCTTTTCTCTGAGTCCGAGGACCACGTGCGTTTCGGTTCTGCCTCCCAGCTGCTGGAGACGCTGATGGCCAACGCCACACTCGGCGGTAGACAACAACAAAATGGCGCCAAACGGCAACAAAATGGTGGTAAAACGCTGCAAAATGGCAGGAAACAGCAACAAAATGGCGGAAAGGTGCAACAAAATGGCGGGAAACAGCAGCCAAACCCTGGTCGATCGAGATTGGTCACCACGCCCGCACCACCCAAGAAAGCTAAAACGGCATCAATGCCCCGGAAGAACCTGGTCAGGAGGCAGCGGGCGGCGGACGCCAGCTTCACCGACAGCCGGTGGCCCGCCACGTACTCGGAAGTGGAGAGATGAGAGCGCCGCCTTCGTTTAGCGGGACTACGCAGACACAGCAGTTTCTTCCTTCCGAGTCTTCTCACGCTTTCCACAGCAATGTCGTCATCATCAAAGACACAAACAAAGAGGTGCTGGTTCACTTTATTTCGAGTATTGGGCGGCCATACATATAAAGCCGGGCAGTTCTTTCAAGAAGGGCACAAAAATTTAACGGGATTTTTTTGTTGTTGTTTTTTGTATTTGTGAAAAACAAAAATGTTTTGATTACACAAAACAGAAACAAACAAAATAACTTTTTCCGGATGTCAAAGAGAGTCCTCACTTTTTTTCCTCTTTGATGATAAACAACAAAAGTGCTTGGTGTCATAACATGCACAAATTTAGTCTCTCATCACCCTAATGCACAAGTTCGATGTAAACATCCAAGACTATTTTTAACATCCTAGACAATTCAGTCTTTGAAATAAACAACATATGTATTTTCATAAATATCAAAGTTGAACAAGCTCAACATTTCTGAACATTAAATGTAATTTAGTCATCAATGACCCTAACATATTGGGGGAAAAAAAAAATCTAAAAATCTTCGTCTTAAACGAAACTACAGTGTTTTCTAAAAATCAAGACGAGAAATTCTTTGAGAGTGTTTCCATAAAACATCAAGCACAACTTCAAGTTCAATCAAAGACAATGTTAGGTTGGAGAAACCAAAAAAAAAAAAAGGATTTCAAGTGTTCAATGAACCTCACACATGTTTTTTTTTTTTTTGTAAAACATCAAAGACAACTTTGACTAATGTCAACATATTTGTAGACAGTTTAGATGTCAACAAACAAAGCGTGCGTGTTTTTGTATACATCAAAGACACTTCAGGGGTCGGGAACAAACCAAACCAAAAATGTTGTTCAAATCTGAAAAATTGGAGTCTTGACGCATACACTTTTTTTTCGTAAACATGAAAGATAACTCGTGTGCCTTCATCAAACATCCAAGAGGTATTTGTCAGCAGACATAACATGCACATTATCATCACCTTCAAATACAATTTACTCTTTCAACAAACCTAACATGCAGATTTTCGTAAACATCAAAGACACGAAGGTCTACGACATAATCTTCATATTTTTGTGGACATCAAAGAAATTTTACAACAAACGGTACAGAAAAGTAGAAATACTAAATTATATAATATAAGCACAGACACAAAACACTGGTGCAAATCGATTTTTAACAAAATAAAAAAATACATATATATACATAAACATATTTTCACCAAACACAGAGAAACACAAACAAGGACACGTATGGCAACAGGACTAAAAATAATTACAAAAATAACACAACAACAAGAACAAATTGCATAAAGCAGCCACATAGAAACAAATTCATATTGCATACATAATTAATACAAAGCAAAAATGCAGTTAAAAAAAAAAAACTATGCAACTGAATTTCATCATTCTCATTTCATTCTAACTGGGAATAGAAATAAAATGGGAAATAAATCACGACAGTTTAAATGTGTCATTACGCACACGGTTTTTGACATGGCAGTCGAAAATCATAAACAAAAAAAATATTTAACATGAATATTTCTTCGTGGTGCTTCCATACTCAACACAAGATGATACAGGATTATCACATGACGATAATCAGTATTAACAAACTGGATGATTTTTTTCTTTTTACCATCTATGTTTAACGTTATGAAACTATGTTATCTTACCTGTTTTTACTTACGAATATGTAGCAGCTGTACCTTTCCAAAGCTACAGCCACACCTAGCTTAGCTTTAGCGTCACTCAATGATTTTTTTTTTTTTTAACGACAACAATCCAAACACGTTTTCCAAAACTTTACTCACGCATAAACATTTTAGCATATTGCTAGCTTTAGAAGATAAATTCTAAAAGCGGAAACAAACGTTTACATACATTTCTTTGATTGAGCACAAATCGAATTTACAATCCAATACACGAGAAAAAATAAATTAAGGCGGGCAAAGAAATTTACAAGCTGCAACCACAGCTGGCTTAGTTTAGCTTTAACTTTAAAAGATTTTTAATGACAAGAACAACTATGCCAAAATGTGTCACTTTTCTTTTACATTTGCTTTTCTTACATGTTAGCATGATGCTAGCATCTTTAGCGTGCTATTCACATGTGTGGTATGGATGGAAATTTTCCAAAATTGACTTTTATTTACGACGACACAAACTAACAGTGAATTAATGCATTTTTCTTTTTAAACACTGTGTCGTGAGCGAATTATTCTTAACTCCTTGATTTTTGGTCTGATAGCTTTGCTACAATTTGTGTATTATTAAAAAAAAAAAAAAAAGGAAAAATAGACAAAGGGAAAAATAAAGTGAGCAGAATAAATTCAGTCTTCATTCAAATTATTATTTTTTTTAAACTTTTGGGAAATATGCAGCCACAGCTAGATAAGCCTTGGCTTCATTGATTAAAGCTCCAGTTTTAATGACAAACCCAACAGGAACACGTTTTCCAATACAGGCTGTCAGACTTTTGCTTTTCTCACACTAGCATCTCCAACGTGACGCCACCATCTTTAGCATGTCTGAAACTTTTTTGTGCGCTGACATGGTCACAAATGTTCGGAATTTGGATGGCCGTAATCACTAAATTTCTTTGATTGAGAATGGTCCAAATGAAGGATCAATTAGTTACTTTTAATTTGTAAAAGGAATATATTGAACTCCTCCTTCCATACCAATGTCGTCTTGAGCAGAATTCATACTTGATACTTGAACAAATACTAGATTGAAAAGTAGCATTTGATTATTTCTGCCCATTTCTTCCATTTATAGCTTTGCTTTGCTCACTTCCGATTTTTTAGCAATTAGCTAAAAAATGTTTTTAATGGCTGAAGAAGACAACAAGAAAAAAAAAAACAACAACAATGGATTTCCTTACAACCGCCATGCATCTGACTGCAATAAATACAACGCAACAATTTACAACAATGTATAGTACGTGTATATAGATAGCATTGAGTGCAGACATATTTATTGAAGGAGCGGTGCTGTTTGTTTATTTTTCCAGCAACATTTTCTTTTCTTTTTTTATGGATAAAAAAAAGTACTAGGATAGAAATGACATTGTTTTTTGCAAACAATTAGATGTAAATATACACGCTCAATTTTGAGATGTTTGTCACCAAGCTGTCTTTTCACAGCTGTTTTTGTGCGTAGGAAGTGATTGGACAAGCGCTTTATGCTCTCCGCTAGTGTAGTTAGCAGCATGCGTCGCTGCCGAGCTTTGTTATGACGTTAGTCGCGCAGGACAAAACCCCTGAGCCTCTTTCCAGTACTGTATCCATACAACCTGTGCATTGTCATGTCTCCATTGTGCTTGTCTTGTGTATTTTGTGCAGATTCAAGTGTACACTACTACTGATGCTGTTTGTTGGGATGGGGAGCACATAGCAATAAAGGATCGGATCAACACGTCCACCTCCACGCTGTTGTTGCTTCGTTTTTTTTTCACATGGTCTGAGCTAGAGGTGTAACAAAAAGCAATTTGACTCTGAAAATCAGTTTTGATTCAAAAGATGTGAGTGCGTTGAATTGAATGAAATGTTCAGGCACAAACACAAACACACTCACACACACACACGCGCGCACGCACGAATATATATATGTTGCATCTGACTATTACATGGATATGTGCCGACTGTTACTAGTTACGTGTTTAAAAAAAATGCAGCGAGCAATGTAATCAAAGTGACAAATACATTAAATTACTTTTGGATTGCTCCAATGCCAGATTGAAAGAAATGAATAGTACAAAAAAAAATCAATATGATGTTTATTTTTATATATTTCTCATTTTAATTCTCAACATTACTATAATGGCAGTAGAATAAGTTGAAAGCCAACATGGATCACGAAAGTCGCATGTATGGGAACATTTTGAGGTGAAACGAGTCATGAATGAGAAAGGATTTTATTTCTGTCTCTGTGTTCTTTCAGATAGACATTTCAAAGAAGCTGCAAAATATACTCAACGAAAACGCCGCCTCGGCAAAGGCTAACTTCAAAATAAAGCTTAATAAACAATACATTCATTGAAGCCGATGCAATCGACTTAGTATTCTTTTACTTTGAAGTTGGCACTCCTGGTGGCGTAACATTCGACCTTGACTTCCGTTTTCGACCTTTGCATTCGTTTTAGCGCAGTTTAAATTGACATGACATAGTTGCCACCAACATCAACACAACGCCATCCCCAAATCAAATTCAGTCGCTAATTTAGGGCGCTAACAAAACGCTATGACACGATACAATTCTCTGGCGTTAGTGGCTGCTACTAGCTAGCTGTTAGCATTAGCCACAAGTGCCACCTCCTCCCGTCCGCCCCAACACCCGTTGCCAGTCCGCAAAAGTTAGGGACTTGTATGAACCGTCCGCGGCGGGAAAAATCTTGGTGACCATTGGAATATTCAACCAGAGAAATAATTGCATGGAGAAGAAAATCATGTCAACGATGCATCAGAGATTTAAGAAATTTATGTTTGCTGCCAGGCGCAAACACAGGAACACGAATAATCTCACTGACATTAATATTAATAGCCCATCATGACTGAGTTGCTCATATCGTACAGCTATAAATAAAAAAGGGGATGGAGATAATAGAGCGGGTTTATTCGGCTAAAATATTTAAATACGGCAGACGACGATCCACTTGATTGTATTGTATTGTTTTCTTATTTGTCTGGCAGGCAAGCTCTTCTTAGGAATTCCAAAGCAATTAGCATTGGAAGAAGAAGTGGATTTCCATAAGGTGCGACGATATGAATATTGATTCCAATACTTTGAAATAGGCAAGAGGAGAAACTGGGGAGAAACAAAAAACGTGGATGCAGAGACTGTGGCGAGCTCGACAGGGAATCGGAGGAGGAAGCGGCGGATGCCTCTTGAGAAATGGGAAGAGACAAAAGATGCGAGAAGGCGGCAAAAAAAAAAAAAACAGCAAAGGATGGCGTCACAAAAAATAGATTTGGTGTCCGGGGAACGGAAGTGAGGAAAATGGCGACTTTCCTGGCTTGTCTTTGAGATGAGAGGCAAATGAAGAATGTGTTTTTTACACTTGCTTCCGACAAACACTTGGACGGAGGTCAAAGTTGACCACCTTTTTCTTTCTTCTTTTTTTCATGTTAATTTGGGGGATGTATAATTTCATTTTAATTGGGTTGTTACTATCTGCTTACATTGGGGCCACAAAGATCCATGAAGCAGCTGGGAACCCAATGTTTTAAAACCCTAGAGGAGAACCTCAAGTGTGTTTTAAAACCCTAACTGGGAACGCTAACTTTGTTTTAAAAACCTTGATGAGAACCCTAACTATGTTGTCTCTCTCTCTCTCTCTCTCTCTCTCTCACTCATTCGCTCACTGACTCTCTTTGTCTTGCACTCTCTCGCTCCCTCTCTCTCTCCTCTCTCGCTCTCTCTCTCTCTCTCATTCGCTCACTGACTCTCTTTGTCTTACACTCTCTCGCTCCCTCTCTCTCTCTCTCTCTCGCTCTCTCTCTCTCTCTCTCTCTCATTCGCTCACTGACTCTCGTTGTCTTGCACTCTCTCGCTCCCTCTTTGTTTCTCTCTCTTTCACTCTCTCTTTCACTCTCTCTCTCTCTCTCGATTTCTCTCTCGCTCTCTGTATTTTATGAATAAGTACGAAAGTCTGAGGACGGAAGACGAAGAACGTAGGATGGACCGGCAAAACAGGGTCAAGTGTCCATCTATGGAAACTCCCTTTCGTTTGTAGCTAGCGTAACGTTAGCCGGCCAAATATTTCTGTTGATAGGACGGCATTGTAAGTGGCATAAGCATGCGTCAACTCCAATGTAGCGTCAGGCACACATCTAAACTTTCATCCACGCAGACGAGTTGACAATATGTCATGAGATCTTCTAATTGGAGGTGGCTCTCACCCACTTGCACGTCGACTTCGTCTTTTCACTCAACGCGTATAAAAGCTTCCTCGCAAAGCCAGCTGGTGGTGTCAAGAGGCTCCAAATTCAAAAGCGTTTCATGACTGCCCCAGGAAATACACTCTTGAGAATATTGTTATGGCAGTTTTGACGGAAATCTTTTGAGCTTCTTGTTGCTTTCCGCCGAAGGAGATGACGTCAAAGTCAGACAGAATTTTGCTGAGCCAAAAACAAAAAAGGCTGACTCAGCTGTCTTTTGGGTGGATGCGGCAATTTGCATGACAACGCTGCAGCTGTGTGAAGAGTCTCTCAATTTTCCTTATTTACAATCTGTCTTCTGCTAGTTTAATTTTTTTTCTATTCACTATTGCGATATTAAGAAAAAACATGAAAATGGGGGTCTATCGGCATATTTATGATTATTGGAGTAAAAAACTGAAGCCAGAAGCGGATTCAACACTTTATTGTGAATGAGTTAAGAACCGCATCTGCACATAAGACAACAATTATTCGAACATAACAAGCAACTCGGTCCTCTTTACAGACAGCAATAAAAAGTCAAATGGCAGTCGACAAGTGTGAAGCCGGAGGCAACCAATGGCAGGCAGCGTGAAATCCATACGCTCACTTTCACACACATTTGATTGTACACGCAATGAGAACATCGAAGTGCATATGAGCAGGGCAAGGCATTGTGGGTAGCGAAAGTGAAATCCATGGCAGCTCCAGGCAGAGTCCAACCCAAAATTGATTTGGACTCATCCACTTGTCGTCTTGTGAAGCCACGAAGGACGTCAAATGAAAAAGACATGACGTGACATTTAGTTCATGTTCCATACAAACGTCCCTCTCGTGTGTGCCTTGTTCCAAGTGCAACTTAAGACATGAGCAGTTATCATACATTGGGATGACATAGTCGTGATTGAAAAAGTTGCCAATGAATGTCGTTGCCAAGATTTTTGCTGTCTGATCAGAACTTGCACTGGTCGTAAAGTTGAATTTGAGTTGGTTTGTGTGATCTCATCAAAACGCAAAATGTTTTTAACAGTTATCGTGGATTGTGATTGTTTGAAGAATTTGCTGTACAAAATGTTCTTGGCTGATTTTTTGTCTTGTCATCTTGCCCATACTTTTTCACGACCTTAGCAGTACAGTCCAGAAACCTTTTGACCGATTTTTGGGGGTTTTGAATGCGTTTGTTTGTCCGCTTCACACGAATTCAAGATGTTCTTATTTGCTTTTCATTTTAAGTTTTGCCCCCCCCCCCAAAAAAAAAATAAAATCAACCACTTTAGAGGTTTGGCGTTTCAATATAATGTATACACAATATAAAACAAAAAAAACAAAAAAAACAATCACTTTTGCCTTTTGTTGTGGGCAGCCGAAATGTAACCTAACTCGGCAAAGGAGAAGTGCTCTCTAACAAACATTTACACGGATTTCAAAATTATATTGGAGAGAAAAAGGCCTTTTGTGTCGCTACATAGACGAAGCCTGACTTCTGCGCGTCTGCCTTCCGAACCTTAACTCGAACGCTAACCTGCGTTTGTGAAAAACGCGAACAAAAACGTGCTAATTTTTTTTTTTTTTTTTATCTGGAGGCACAGCAGTTTTTCACCACTTTCAGTCTCCTGAGCCCTCAAATAAAGCAAACGACACGGTTACAAAGGGAGTAATCGTAGACAGTCAGAGGTAAGCACGGATCATGTGATGAGTAGCCCTTCACAATTTATTTAGCAGGACAACAACAAAGTGTGTCCCGAGATCACCAAAAGACACAGAAAAATATATGACACTGATTCAACACACACGCACGCACGCACACTTGCTCAAAAAGATGACATTTTGTTGAAAGAAATGCAAGACTTTTTCAGCTTAGAAAATTAAAACAAAAAAACTCAATTTTTACATTTCTTCTTTGAGCTTCACAAATGAAACATCCATCTTAAAAATCTAGAATATAGAAAATAGATCCTTCATTCATTGTATTTTGATTTAATTTTTTTTTATGTTTAGTTCATGTCAATGACATGACTGAATATTTTACAGTGTTCAGAAAAGAAAACATCATAAACATATTTTTTCATGTGAATAATTGAATTTCTTTTTTCATTTGGAATTCCTTTTATTTCTTTAAAATTTCAATTGAATGATTTTAGTTCAATAAATCTTAAAATTATGATTAAAACTATATTATGATATTTGTGACTCTATTATTATTATTTCAAATAATTCCATAGTAATCTTGTTCTTGGTTTCTTTTTTTCTCTCTCCAGCATTTTTCACTTTTTCTTTCACAAAACTGGACCTCACTTTTGTCGTTAGATTTGTTGACAATATAATAAAACCATTTTCAAATTTTGAAATAAAAGAAAATAATAATGAGAAAAATACAATTTTTAAAAAGTAGCCAAAATCGCCCAAATTAGTCATTTAGTTAAAAGAAAACACCCTCATATAAATATATCAAGAAATTACATTTTAATGGCAGATTTTCTTTTTTCTTTTCTTTTTTTTCTCCTTCATATTGGAAAGCGCAAGTGTACCTAATGACATGATATAAAAACAGGATGGAAGGCAAAAGTAACACAGATGAGTAATAATTATTTCAGGTATTGAACGCTGTGCTGGCAGGCGAGGATCGCTCAGGAAGAAAATTGAGAGCCCTCAGCTTACCCCACCACCCAAAAAAAAACAAAAAAACTTGAGAACGCACTCAACCGCTCTCAGGTGCTGAGTTGTCCAAGTTTAGTTTGACGGCTTCTTGCTACGACGCTTGAAACGTATTCATTAACACGAGGCGTGGTGGACTGTGTTCGACGGGCTCTGAAATGGCAGAGCCATTCGGGAGTTTTCCAAAATTACAGATGGCCACCACCTTGAACAAATGTGTGTACAGTCATTCCTCGCCACTTTGCGCGGCTTCAATGTTTCGTGGATATTTGCAAAATATTCCTCAAAAAAGAAAAACAATACGGCATTATTGAGGAAATATGCGTTATTTCAAAGAGATGAGTTGGCTCGGAGGCTTTGTTCTGGTCGCCTTTCCATGACATTCTTTTTGGATTTATTTTGTGCTTCTGAGTCTACAGTCAAACATTTTTGTCGCCTCCTTTGCAGTTGTCTTGTTATTTATATATTTTTTTAGACCGGTTTGTCTTATGTACATGGTATTTATGAAAATGCGTGGACCGACTAATCATTGTTTGATGTGAAATTTACATCCAACATTTATGAAAGCCTCATGATTCATTTATAAATAAATGAGTCGTTAAACCAGAAGCACCCGCGTGTATGTGGATTTCAGATGAAACAATATCTTGCTTTTCCCTGTAAATGATTGTTCATGTTTTAATTGGATGCTAAAAACGTTTGAAAGAAAAGCATATTTTTGTGTGTTTGTACAAGCATCACATCCAATAACGTTTCCCAAGTGAGAGCGAACAAAACGCTAGAAGATACGGTACACTAATACTTTTTCCCGGAGCTCTAAAGTAGGCGGTCCGGTGTTGTCATGGCAACACTGGACTCGTCTGATTACTAGCCAAATGGCTTCAAATGACTCAATTTATCATAAAATAGAAATGAATTTCAAACCATTTCATGTTAAAAAAAATACTTGCATAATATATAATTGTCTTTCAGTCTATTTGCCTGAAGCCTTTTTCATGATTATTTTAATTTGTTGGACTCAATTAAAAAGATTCTCAATTGAATTGAACAATTAATGCAATAAAATAAATTCAAAGGCATTATTAAATACATAAAAAAACATTTGTAACGTATGTCGGATGAACCTGCTTTATATATATATATATATATATATATATATACACAAAAACATTTTTCATTCTTATCTCATTAAATTTCATCGCATACCTAATCATTATTATTTTTTTTAAATTTCAGCTTCCTTTACAAGTTATCAAATTTTTTTCACCTTCATTCAAAAGGCCATCGAAACACACTCAAATGTTCTAAAGGTGGAAAAGGAAATCTCTGAAGTATTCAGTTACTTGTAGTAGATGCCCTGATTTAACAATCCGGCCATTTAACCAAATGTTTTGATGCGGCTTTGTAGGGCGACGGTGACGCAAGTCGCGCTAAGTGGACCCGAATGAGTTGAGAGCAGTTTGCCAGTGCTAACAAATGAAGCCATAATGGGTAAGCAAGGCGTACCAAAAGTCTTCTGACGTACTTATTAGCATTGTCCACTAGTCTGTTGATGTCATGTGAACGCCACATCTCTAGCGGGGGTGTGTGAGCCTCGCAACCAAAGCAACCAATTTGGCCAAAGTGAAGAAAAGTGCGTGGATCAGCACATTTCGGAGGGTTAGCTTAGCATGCTTTTTACTGGTCTGTGGAGTAAGATGTTCCGAAATGTCGACGGTAGGGTTGACGTTTCGTTTCCAAAAGCACATTATTGGAGCCGCGCCATTTGTTAGCTTAGCTGTGATTTCTGACAAAGGAATGGGCCGGCAAGGAGACATTTTGCCTCCTGGGTGGAACTTTTCCACTGGTCCCAGAGGAATAGGAACTGAAAAAGCAAATATTTCTGGAACCACAACAATAGTTTGAAAAGTAAGCAAGTTCCTTTTTGTTCCACTGAGGAAAATAGTACAAAGGAGCGCAAGGTACCATTTTGATTCTGAGTGAGACTTTTCCCTTCGTCGTCGATTCAAACAGCAAAGTTACAAAAAAGTTTTGCCAACCTCTTTTTTTTTTACGTAACCAGATACAAAACAAAAAAACCAAACCCACAAAATGCTTTGAGGTCGGCAGAGGTAACGACTTATTCCTGCTTCTAAAATCGTCATTGGACATGTTGATGATTCAACTTTATACATTTCTACATGAAGTTTTTGTGCCTTCATGACTTCACCGAGAACAGAACAATGAAGCTCAGGACTGAGTCGTCATTTCCATGGAGGTAGCTTCCTGAAGAAATTGGCACTCGAAGCAAAAAAAAACAACGGCGACCGCCGCAAAAGCGTCACCGGGAACGTGTCGTTTCAAATCGACACGGCTGTTACGCCGCCGCTACTGCAGGACGCCTTCTCCAAGTCCTCCAAGACCAAGTCCTGCTCTGCGACCTGATGCATCCGCCTGGAGCCGCTTTTCTCCAGACTGTTGAGCGAGATGGGCTCCAGTGACGTCTGCGCGTTATTTGCCGGCAGCACCGAGTTGGGCTGCAGCCGGTGCGAGTAAGTTTTCCTCCGCTGCCCGCTGGCCGCGCACAGGCTGAACTTGAACACCACTTGAAAACCCCGCCGGAAGTTCTCATTGAAGAATCCGTAGATGATGGGGTTGACGCTGCTGTTGAAAAACGCCAGCCAATGGGCAAAGGGGTACACGTAGATGTTGACGATGCGGTACTGCTGCTCCGTGAGCCGGGCGTAGTCGCTCAGCATCATGAGCGTCCACAGGGGAAGCCAGGACAAGATGAAGAGCAAAGCCACGATCAGGAGCATCTTGATAACGCGCTGCTTCTTCTTGGAGACGCTGTGGCGGTTGTCGTGACCCGGCTTGCCGCCCGTGGGCATGGCGGTCTTGAAGAGCGTGATGCCGATGCGTGCGTACATGACGACGATGAGGGACAGCGGAGCCAGGTAGATGTTGGCGAACAACACCGTGGTGTAAATCTTGCGCATCTCCTGGTTGGGCCAGTTCTCCCGGCACCAGTAAAACGGAGTGGTTTTGTTGTCGTAGCCGAGCAGCACTTGGATGCTTTGCTCCCGCGTCACCTGGAGCATCACGCCGGACGGACACATGATGGATATGGCCAGGACCCAGATAATGACGATGATAAGGGTGGCGGTGGAGATGGTCAGCTTTTGCTTGAATGGGTAGACGATGCAGCGGAATCTGTCAAAGGATGAACACACACCAAATGGGTGAAGCAGTCAAATGTGGAAAGCAACCACCGATACATTCAATTTAGAAGACTTCTTGTGCTTTCTGTTCGACTCCGAGGCATGTTGTCATCGTGCATCAAGTGACATTGTTTCACCCTTAGCTAGCAGGCCCCTCAAAAGTGCGTCGCCATACCACTCGTCAAACACCGGAACGATGAGGATTATGCTCACTGGACTGAAATGAAATGCAAAATTTTGTCTGAGGTGGCTCCTAAGAATGGACCCCGAAATCATACGAACCATCAGTCGATGGCAAGCTTAAGACACGGCAGTAAAAAGCTTCCCAAACTATGAGAGGCAAACAGGAGCGCCACCTGGGAGAGAACAAAAATGTCACCGCCAGAGACGGGAAGTGACCTGTCACATTTTGGATTAGAACAAATCATCCCAAAATCCAAACGCGCTGAGGGTCTTGCATCAATGATACCAGTAATTACAGGAAAGTGATTTGTCAGATTTTGGGATGAGGGAAACTCCAAACAGGGCCTTTAGAGAGGCCAGAACTCATCTTAGCAAGAGTCAAAGCTGGAGCAAATAAAAGGATGGTGTGGAGGGTCATGCTATTTGACATTAAAAGCTCGGTTTTGCTAAAACGGCTCTTTGATCTTCCGTCAATGGCAGCCCACGGAGATGCCAGAAAAGAAGGTCCAAGACATTGCTGAAAACCTGAAATGCAACCGCCCCACCGCAAATGGCAAGGTGATCAAAAGTCATCCTTGAAAGTTGCTCCGAAGAGACAAGTTACTCTTGCTCACTTCTACAACCAACATGTGAAGCCCTCAAAATAAAGCAGCACTTCCAAAATAAATGACCCGCATATTTGACATATTATGACATCATAAAAACTTCAAGGGCTGGTTGCAGACCCCGCGGGCCGTACTTTGGCAAAGACTCTGCAAGAGCATATGGGACAACCATATGTCAAGTTAACAACGAGGGAATCCCAGCTCCAAATCGCGTTGACAGCTGACTGCATGCTCCAGTACGCGCCATAAAATGAGGACTGCGCACACACAAAAAAAAGCAGAACACGTTTTGCCGTCAGGTGAATTGTTGAAGCTTTCCATCTTTTTTCACATATATAAAGACAACTCAGGTAGACAACAGTTTTGCTCAAACATATATGAGCACAAATGATTATTAAAACCAAAATTTTGTGTCTCCACTCAAGATCAGTCGACCGCGGCTCACCAACTCCGGTCCAAATGATCAGCTCATCGGCAAGCTCAAAACGACGCAGATTGTTTAAATCAGACGGAAAACAGGCAGGATCGGCGCCCTTGAGGACCGCAGTTGGCGACCTCTCATCAAATTTAAGCATTACGACATCCCATTCCCAAGTCCAAAAGTGGTGCTCAGAAGTCACTGTCATCAGTCAAATATTGCAAACATTGCTGAAAAGTATTTTGCGTTCAAAGAGTTGAGAGTTGAACTTAAGCTGCTTGGTTTTAGAAAATTCAAAATTAATTCACAACTATGAATTGCACCTCCAATGCTAATCTATTTTGTAGGGTTTTGCTTTTTTTTGCAATATGTAAGCTACTGGTCGCCGTTTCTATTCTCAGACAATATCAAATGTTTGTTTTGGGAGGGTGATTCTGAAGTCAAGAGCAAAGGAAGTTCACGTCGCAACTCCGTCTCGACTCCAATGCCGATCAAAGTGCTCGACAGATATGCGAGATGACGGTGACGCTTGCAAACTCTCGTGTCCTTTCCAGCGGCACCAGACAACCTCAAGTGTGGACAGAATGTCAAGAGTTACTTCAAACCGTCTGCTGCTACTATGCTGGCGGCACCCGTCGGGTCTACATGGACAGTATGCGGTCGGTTTGCAACGGAATGCCGATTCGTAGCAGAGGGAAGCATTAATGTCAAACTGCTGTCATCTGGAGGGACGAGGCGATTGAGCTTGAAAGTGGGACAAGTACGGGCAGCCAAAGATAAGAACAATACAGATGATGCCACGCACACACTAAGGAACAACGACACGGAGACACACGACACTATACCACAAAGATGTAGTGTACATCCCGACTGGCCGAGTGCACATTAGTGATGGGCACTCTGACGCCGAACGTTTCAAACCCGGAAATAAAATTGCCTCGGACACATCCTTTCAGTCTGGAGAAAAACACGTGACCTGTGACGTCCGCAGGAATAACTGTTTCGATCGCTAAATGAACTCCAGTAAACCCTAAAATCCAAAGACTATTGAAAAAATAATATTCTTAAATAAAAAGCTTTTTTTTACCTGTGCCATAGTTTTTGTCACTTTGTGTATGTAGAAATGTGTATACTTTAGTATGAGAACATATGAGTCGTGATTTCTTAGTGTAATCATTGTTTAGCCCTTTTGTTTAATTAGGACTCCAAGGAAAAAATATCAAATGACATTCACAACATTTCTTCGCTTGACATTAAACAAGGTTTAAGCCGAATGCGTGATTTTTTTTTTATTCTCTCAAAAACTGCCACAAGACACAAAAATATTGGACTGCAGTTCAGGTTTTTTGCCACTTAGATGTCATTATCACTGAAGCTTTGAAGCTTCAAACCATTTTGAACCGATTGCTTCAAATGGTTCAGTGGTTCATAAAAGCTTCATTTGCCCTTCATTGTGCACACACAAATTAACTGACTGATGAATGACTCCAAGATGGTTACGGCGAAGATCCTAAACCCGATTGCGCCGAGTGGCGAAATGAATGAATGGGTGACAGTTATGGCCAAGAAAGAAAAAGTCGGTGCGCTAAACCAAAGACAGCGGCACCAAAATGACGTAAGTAGCAGAAGGTCTGACTGGCGCACACGAGAACGCAAAACACACACGACGCAACAGAGTCGGTTTGAACTGATCGCTGGTGGCACACCTGCAAGCAATCACTCACTCTCCGCCCCCACACTGATTGGCTAGGAGAGCTGGAGACGAGGGCCACCAATCAGGAATAAGGAAGGGGAGACCTCCAGCATCACAGACTTCCGAATTTAAGGGCCAGGAACCGTCGTGAACCGGAACAACCCCGTCAGAATCTGCACACCAGTTCAACTTGAAAGTGAAGCGCACCCCAAAAATGCCAAGTTTGCACAAAGTGTTTTTGTAGTTTCACTTTGCTGGTGGGAAATAAAATGGGTTTGAATTTTATGAAAACTATGGGGGAGGGGCTAGAGTACGCTCATGCTTTGAAAAAGGAGCAGAGCCATTTTCAAAGAATTTTATAGCTAAGAATCTCAGGACGCTGAAACTAAAAGGACGGAAGAGTGAAAATCTAAAAGCATTGTCACTTCTCCTGGCGCGCCCAGAAATTATTCAAGGTAAAACTCAAGAATTTGAAACAAAATAATCAAACTTAGAAGAAATAAAAGTTTGTTTGTGGAGTGCCGAATCTCATTTGAAATGCCCGAAACCGGATGGCTCCACAATGCCAGTCTGCGGTGGAAGCATCAGGTCCCAAATGCTATATCGAGCGTGCCAGTCAAAACAAAACACGCCACATGCAACAAAGAAGCACCAAGCTCTCGCTCTCTGGGGTTGACTTGAAACCTTGTGTGCCATCATTAAACCCATGAAGGGTGGGATCATGAAATGGAGCATTGACGGTCGGCGTGGCGCAGCATGAGGACGTCTGCCACGACAGCGAGGTGCATCAAATTTAAAAAAAACAAACAAAAAAAAAAAACACCTGGTATCAGGCAAGCTCCTCCTAAAAGGAGAAAGGCTGGTTGAGTGATTTTTTTTTCCATTTGGCGAACTACCTTACAGGTTGGACAATGGCGATAGCCTGACTAAATGCAGTTTGTCAACTGAGCTTCAGGACACGCGAGAGATGACATAGAGTGACGTGTTTCAGAAGATTCGGTTCCCTCAAAGCAGTCTCGGTGGAACTGGAGCTCAAAATTCTTCAAGATCTCCAAGGATGTGCCACTCCCTTCCCCGCCGCTTGATTCGTCCTCCGCCTTCTTAAAAAGAGCATAGCCAGGGCTTTCTTTTGTCCAGGCTGGCTGTTCTTCTCATCTAAACCGACGGCAAACGTCTCCATGCTTCCATCCTGGTTCGCTGCTACGTCAGCGCTTCCAAATATGGGCACGCTGGCATCCGGTCGCACGAGAGCGAACAGCGGTGAACATCTCGGAACAATGAGCGAGTCGGTGTGGCCGGCATACCTGTCCACGGCGATCGCCACCAGGGTGAAGACGGACGCCGACACCGAGATGCCTTGCACCATGCCGCTCATTTTGCACACCAGGCTTCCGAAGGGCCACCCTGTGGACAGGAGGGACGAGACGGATGTTTTTCCAAGTCTCAAGTCCAAACAGCTGGGCTTGGACACTCGGGATCGGTTCAGCCCTCCACATACTGATCATTTTTTTGTTTTTTGATCTCACACGTGTGCAAGTGCGGTTCGAACTCTTACCGCTGTCCCATGAAAAAAGTTCACTCATGGATGGCTGCTACACTTTCACTGTTTCAAGATTCCCACATTTACCAATTCAAAAAAATCTATGAAAAAATCTTATTTGACTCTGAACTGCTTTTAGCAGATGTACAAAAAGAAATGACATTTTCAAATATTTTTTTAAATTTCTGTATTTTGGACCAATTTAGGAAAAGCTGTTCATTTTCAAGGTGAAAGCATTTCCATTGGCTGTCAAAAATCAGGACAAAGCAAACATTATTTGCTTCCTCGTCGCTTGCCTGCCTGGCATACCCGCTTGCTCTACTTGCAAAATTGTTCCATCTACTTTGTCATGTTTTGTCTTTGCTGTTACAAAGCGAACATGAACTTTTTTGTCGTGAACTTGCTTCCTCACCACTTGCTTGCCTTGCACACACCCGCTTGCTCTACTTGCAAAACTGCTCTGACGTAGATTTGCAAAGATGTCCGGACACGTATTTTCTTTTTTCAAAGCAGCCCGAGCTGTTTCCTCGCGGCTTGTTGGCCTCACAAACACCTGCCTACACAACTTGCAAAACTACTTCTTTGATTTGCTCAATCGTTGAAACACATCTTTCTTTGCTCTTTTCTTGTCCAGCTGTCTTCGGGTAGTAGGCGGGGTACACCCTTGACTGGTTGCCAGCCAATCGCAGGGCACACAATGACAGACAACATTTCACACTCCAAATCACACCTCGGGACAATTTAGAGTGTCCCATGAACCTACCATGAAGACTTTTGAATGTGGGAGGAAACCGGATTACCTGGAGGAAACCCTCACAGGCGCGAGGAGAGCATGCAAACTCCACAAAGGAAGGCCGGAATTGAACCGCGCACTTTTGGACTGTGAGGCTTACATGTGAACCAGTCGCTGCCCGTTTTCTTGTTTTACACCAAAAAATAAATAAATCAATAAATTTTGGTTCATGCTGAACTTGCTTCCTCACCGCTTGCTTGCGTCACAGCCACTCACTTGCTCCACCATTTTTTATTTTTTGTTTTGCCATAAGAGCTTGAACACATTTTTTCATCTCAGTTTTTTTTTCGCTCAAAGCACATCGTCTTGTTTACCCAGAAGTTCTCTTCCTCACTGTTTGCTATTTGGTGGTTTGAACCAAATAATGTTTGCTTTTAAAAGACTAAAACAGCAAAGAAAAAAAGGGTTAACGCTGCCATTGTTCTTCCCAACAAAAGCCGATGGGGGTCAGTCAGCTTTTCCTTTCATGCGGCCTTATCACACACGACAAAACCCTCATTATCGCCCAATTGTGAGGCGTAATCATCCAAATGATGCACGGGAGGTAAAAGCTGCTATCAAATAAGCTTCGACCACGAAAGATGACAGGCTCTCATCGTCGCCACGTCGCCTCTTTGGAGTACATGAATAGCGTTCATTAGAGACGAGAAAGGCGGCGGAAATAATTCCAATTAAAGCTGCAAGCAGCCGGACACAACATAGATAGACTCTCGTTAAAACGTTGACATGCACAGTAGCTCGTCTTCAATGAACTCGAGAGGGCCAAGGTGGGGTGCTACGTTCTCGCACGGGGGTGGTTCGAACACTCGTCCAATTCATTCAGCAATTAACAACCAAAACAAGGTGAGCAAAAGGAATATTTATTTACCTGTGATAATGTTATCGAGCAGCGTGGTGGGCATGCAGAAAATGCCCACCAGGAGGTCGCTCACAGCGAGGTTGAGGATGAACAAGTTGGTGACGGTGCGCATGTTGCGGCTGCGCAGCACGATGAAACACACCACGCCGTTGCCCGCCATGCACACCAGGAAGATGAGCAGGTAGGACACGATGAAGATGGCCGCCGTGGACGGCTGGTGCAGGTAGAAGCCCACGTAGGTCACGTTGTTCCTGGGATGAAGGGCGTCCTCCTCCGAGGAGTTGGAAAGCGTCCAGTTGTCCAGTTGCTGGTTCATGTTCAACCCTGATGAGAAGGAAACACACCAGTGACAACTTTTATTTACAGAGCCTCAAGTTGCCTGTGACAAATTGGCCATGAGGAAAATTAAATGGAGGATTGGAATGAGCGAAAACCCAGGAAAAAATGAGTGCTGGCTTTTTGCCTGGCGAATCTCAGATTTAATCAAGAAAATTTGAGGCTATGCTCCACGGACGTTGGACGCCATCGGGGAAAAAAAGCTATCGTGGCCATTTTGCCTGGGAGATCTGCTTCTGATTTGGGGCCCATTTGTATCCCAAAATGGCTGCTTCAAACCAAAATGGCCAACCTCCTGTTCATTTGCTGGCATGGGTTGTGTTTTGATATACATGTCCTCCCAATTTGGTGTTGAGGAGAGCAATTGATGGCAGCGTGCGATGGATGGATGGATGCATACATGCATGGAAGGAAGGAAGGAAGGAAAGAAAGAAGGAAGGAAGGAAAGAAGGAAGGTATGAAGGAAGGAAGAAAGGAAGGAAGGAAAGAAGGAAGGAAGGAAATAAGGAAGGAAAGAAGGAAGGAAGGAATGAATGAAGGAAGGAAGGAGGAAGGAAGGAATAAAAGAAGGAAGGAAGGAAGGAAACAAGGAATGAAAGAAGGAAGGGAGGAAAGAAGGAAGGAAGGAATGAATGAAGGAAGGAAGGAGGAAGGAAGGAATAAAAGAAGGAAGGAAGGAAGGAAACAAGGAAGGAAAGAAGGAAAGGAGGAAAGAAGGAAGGAAGGAATGAAGGAATGGAGGAAGGAAGGAGGAAGGAAGGAAGAAAAGAAGGAAGGAAGGTGAAAGAATGAATTGATGAACAGACAGACATGTGAATGCACGGATGAAAGCTGATTGAAAGATGGGTGGAAAGAAGGATGCGTGAATGGAAGGAAGGAAGGAAGGATGTAAGGAAGCAAGGAAAGAAGGAAGGAAGATAATTGGAGGAAGATGGATGGACAGATGGATGGATGACCTCTGAACGTACGCAGTTTCCCGACTAGTTCACCCAAAAATTCAATCAAAGTAAGCAATCCTAGATGAGTTCCAATTGATTGTCTTTGAATACTTAATGTGGTTCATGTGAGAACTCTCAGGGAATAATCTGGCCTGCGTTTTCTTTTTTCTTTTTTTTTGTAGTGAAATGATCTGTTTTGTAGCAACGCTTTGTTGATTCCATGTACGGTAGATGAAAACATGCCCACAGACGGCCATCACAGCACATCAGGTTTGCTCTACTGGATATGCTTCACGCTGCGAGCTCCTAATTACATGGCAGTGTTTGGGCTTGTTTCATTATATTTTATTACAAGGATGAATTAAACTCCTTGGTTCTTTTATCTCAAACATTTCTTGTTATTTACCAGACACGGCGGTCTTTTCGCTTTCTTCAAAATCATGTGAACAAAGTGAAAGACTGCCGCTGAAACATGTCTAGTCAAAAAAAAAAAAACAGCTGCGATAAATGAAACAATTAGTTTAATTATAAATAAAAGACAGAATGAAGTTTGTTCAATTAAAAAAAAAAGAACTGCTTTTAAAGCAGTTATACCAAGGTGACATTTTTACTTGTTGTCTTGTTCAGTCGGAACGAACACGAGGCGGCATCGCCAAGAGGCGGAATCATGCTGACAAAGGGGACAACCAATTGAGGTTGGACATTTTTCTTTCTTCTTTCTGTACGCTTTGTGTTATGTCAGCCTGCATTTGCATCTTTAACAAGACGTATGCCTAACGAACCACTTGGCAGGTTGGTGCACCATAACAATCTGGGAAAAGTTAATTAAGATGAAAGAATGGCGGCTTTGTATTGAAGATGTGTTGCCACGGCAGCAAAGAAAGAGATGTACTGTTTAATTTTGAGTCAAGGCGAGAACAAGAAGGTTAAGAGAATCATGTGTCAATGTGGTATCTGTGAGTTCAAAATATTTTTCCCAAGAATACTTTTGAACCAAAAATATTTTGGATGTATTAGTGATTGTTTTATATATATATATATATATATATATATTCCCCACAAAAGTTTATTTATCCACAGTTTACGCAAGTGTGAAAATAAGCGAACCAACTCCACATTATTGAGTTGTTGCTTCATATGCACGATTAGCTGGAAAAGCACAAGTCAACATTTTCTGTCACACGAATCAATGAATCATGATTTGAGACAGCGATTGACTCATTCAACATACTGAATAAGTTACGAATAATGCACTTTAATGTGCTTCCAAGTTAGCATTCTCGGTGATTTATTTATGGTCGAGCAGATGGTCTACGGTATGTGAGGTGCCGTTCCAGTGTATAGGATATAACATAAGAAGCTGTGAAGGTTTTCCTCAATTACGCCCTGAAAAAACAAAACGGAAAAACGTCATTATCTTTTCTTATGTTGTAATGTGTCAAGAAAATCGGAACAAATCACGCTATCAGCCCATTAAATTGTCGATTGGGCCCTAAAATATATTTGAAAGCATTTTGTCATATTTCATACAGTGTACTTGGGTTTGAAGTGACTCGTCGTCGTGTCGACTTTGCGACCGCGCGGACGTTTGAAAGATTGACATCGACTAATCGCGAATCATGTCCTTTTGGAATCTCGTCAATCGGCCATTTTTAAAAACAATTGCCACTCTTGGATGAGAATAGCAGTTAGCTTCATTAGCTTACAAGTTGAGCTAGCGGGACCGGCGGACTGGAAACGAGGTTGTTTTTGTTGCCAAAATTTTACGTCCAAAAATACGCGCACCAAAATTTGCGCGCTAACAAAAACTTCATTCACTTTACAACCAGGTCGCCAGAGTCGTAACACAAATATGGCCGTACTAGCGTTTAGACTTAATTCGACCATGAATGAGTCAGGCGGGACGGTCGGTCATTTGCAAAATCCGTAAATTCATCGTTAGTTAAATAAAACAAAATCACAGGTGAAGCGAAAGAGTGAAACAGACAAATGCTCTTGAAGAGTAAAACGTGCGCCAGGCTGCAACCAATTCAATTTGTTGTCATTTTTTTTTTCCACAATCATCAAGAGGAGATTGACAGAACGAAAGGTTAAACGAGAATTGCGCCTCTCACATTCTTCAACAACAACTTGATAAGAAGAAGAAAAAAAGATGCATCCGGCTTCGATATGCAAAGAGGCTCGGAGCAAGTGAAAGAAGCTTTTTCCCTGCGTCGAAAAAAAAAATAATTCTTCGCTCAAACCTGACACATAAATTTGGAATAAAATAATTTTGAGCAGCAAACTGAATTATACCAGCGTTTCGATAAACAATCAAGTCAATTGAGTCTCCAAATGTACGTATTTTACGAAAAGTCACCAATAATTTGGTCTCGGACGAACGCAGTCAAGCTAATCAGCACAGGTGGGCATTTTATAAAGTCATCGTTCGTCAATCAGTTCTCGTCCGTCAGCAACTTGGGTACTTGTCCGTCATAATTCTTTTAAGCCGAACCGAATTGCAATCATCAGTTTGTCTGTCAGAAGTTCATTCGGTCCGTCCAATGTTTTTGTTAACATCAAGGACAATTTGTCTTCAACAAACCGATTGTAAATATTTTTGTAAACATTAACAGTCAACTTATGGTACGCGCTTTTTTAAATAATAAAATGAACTTTTGAACGCACCAAATATTCATTTTTGTCAACAGTGATGATTTTCGTTAACAGCAACACAATATTTGACAAACCTGACGTGAGGTTTTTGTCAACAGTTCACACAATTTGGAGCCATCTAATTTTTGGTCAACATTGAAGACAATCAACAATGTAAACGTACAGGATGCATTTTTGGAAGCAGTTAAGACAATTAAAAGTTTTCATCGCACATTTTTTTGTGCTGAACACAATTGAATCATCCAAATCCCAAACATGTTTTGTTAAACTCTGAACACAGCAGACAGCAGTTAAAAAAAACAAAACAACAATGGTCCTTGGTGACAACTTTTGTCTTTTCGACAAACTCCAGCGGGCAAACGAGTCTGTCGGCAGCAATTGAAATGTGCGACCTTCTCGCTGAGATTCAACCTTGCGAACCGTTTACCAAGCGCGCTTCCTGAGTGATTGCGACGCTTTCACACGTTGTCGTTGCGACTCTCCGTTTCTTGACAATCCATTTAAGCCGCGCGGCATGTCACCCCAGATGGGCGACACGGTGCACTTTATGTCCCGAGAATGACGTGGAATTGCTTTTCCAAAGTCTTCCAGCCCTCATCGCGCATGAGAGACTTCCTGTTTGTTGCTTGCACACATTTCACAGCCGCTCGTCAGTCGGCGCGATATATCGCAGACCTCCCCCCACCCAATGACAAAAGGCCCTGCAGCATCTTTTCCGCCCATCCACTCAATCAGCCCCGACACCCTCCTGCCCTCAGGAGGGGGGGGGGGGAGCATGTCACTTTGTGGCTGTTGAAGCAGCCCCCCCCCCCTCAACCCCCCCACTGTAATTACTGTTGGGGCACGTGCATGAGCATTAACACTCCAATAGTTCTGCAAACGACAGCCCCCTAAACGTCTGTCAAAGGGATTCCACAAAAACAAATGCTTGTTGCACGTTCCAACCCTCCGCAAAAATGGCTGCTTTGAAGCCAAACGGTATACTTCAAAAGTCTGTTCCTTGGATATGACGTTTTGCATTGCGTGCTCGCAATGAGCTAGCAGGACTTTTACTAGCCGAGAAAAGAAAGTAGGTCTGGAGTCCAAGACCATGACCGTGGCCGGGTCGCGGTTGCCGTGACGATAGCTTGTTTAACTCATTGACTACCATTGACGGATAAATACGTCAAAGATACATTTTTTTTACTTGGCTGGTAGTGAATGAGTTAAGCTCAATTCTCAAATGAGCAGAAACAGAATCATTCAAATCCAGCAGCCGGCGTCACTGAAAGTATTTATTTCAAAAGAGGACTTTGTCACGTGCGCTCTTTGTTGATTGGTCCATTTCGCTTGATCGGTCTGTGTGCTTCAGTTTGCTCCGACCTCAGAAATGCACTTGATGCGTGCGACTAACCACAGCGACGACTTCATCTGGAGTTCCAAGTTCGGTTGCGACGGTTCGGTTAATAAAATATAACACGTCATTCTCGTCTCTTTCTTTTTTAACACCTTGAAACTTCCCTTTTGGAGAATTCTTTATGCCATCTCGTACGTCAAGGCTGAACATTCAAATAGTCGTTGTACATTTTATGTCTTTTGGTGTCTTTAGTGTACATGCTTCAAATTTGGTACCCATCTCTGTGACAAGTTCCTTTTATATTTTGTTGGAAATGCCCCAAAAAGAGTCCAAAATGGCTGCCTGTGTTTTGGAGGATGTACCCTTGAGACTGTTTTGTGGGTCTATTCATTAAAGACATTCCGGGCAAACTTCACCTTTTGGTGTGAAAACCTGCTTCAGGAGCTGAACTTTCAATTTCATTTGATGGCAAGTCAATAAACGTTGCCGCCATGCTCTGCCTCAGGGTTGCAATTTTTTTTTTTTTTTTTTTTTTAATGTTTCACAATATAGCGTCATCAGTCTCTTTAGTATGCAAGCTTCGAATTTGCCTGCAGTCGGACAAACTCACAGTTCATTTTGAAAGGACTCGTGAAAATGCCCAAAATGGCTGCCTCAAAACAAAATGATGCTTTTGGGAGCATGTGTTCTTCAGACTTTTTTGCGGGTCCTCATTGGCATTTCCACCAAATTTCAAGTTCCTATTTGAAAGCTGCATACAGGGCAGAATTTTCAAAACATTCCATTGGCTCCATCATTTGAGGTCAAGTGAAACCTCGGAAAAAATTGAATGCGTAGTAATAAACAAGTCACTTGTTCCGGTTCCTCATGCTTTCTTCTCATGACAGTCGTCTACCCACTCGTACGCGGAATCTAATCGATCATAACTTGGCTGTATACAGTACAGCCCTGTTGTCTCTCTATTGCGTAACAGACTAATCCCGCGAGCGTGTTTATTCTGAGGCGAGCCGAAACCGTCTTCTCTTCCTTCTGTGGCTTCTCATCGTGTCCCATTTGCATACGTTCTTCATTCTTTTAAATCAAGTTTGACACGTCATTTCCTTTCCGTTGCCTCACTGCGTTTTTACTGCTTGTAATTGTTTTGAAAGGGGCAACTTCAAAACCACAATAACAGATAATTGCATGTCATGATAATACCTCCCAGAGTTCTGACAAAAGGGCGGCAAAAAAAAAAAAAAAGTGGGGGTGTTGGGGTATGTTCGTCAGTGGACGGGTACAATGAGCCCACTGTGTGCACAAATGAAGATTATAGAAGAGACGCACGCATCTGATGCTGGGTGACTTCAACAATGCAAAATTTGTATAAAATAATCATATATTAATATGTTTCTGAAATTTAAAAAAAATATATTAAGTTTAAAAAGAAAACATTTCAAGAATACAAAAACATTAGACAGCCAGACAATGGGCAAACAAATAAGGCAATCAAAAAATACAAAACAAGACAAGCAGATATATTCAATAGTAAAATATAATAGATAAATATGACAAACAAACAAATAAAACAGACACTATTATTCAGGGAAATGTCTACTATGTAAAAAATAATATCCTAATAATAATAATAATAATAATAATAAGCAGAAGAAGAATGAATCATGTAGATCACGACCACAAATAAATAAATAAAATAAAAACATAAATCTAATATAATGTAAATCTTCTTTGATGGCGTTGTGAATTAAAAATAAAATAGAAAAGCTGAGAAAATACACTTTATGCTGGGTGGCTTCTGAAATATGATATATATATATATATATATATATATATATATATATATATATATATATATATATATATCAAATGTAAAAATGCAACAAAAAAAACAATAAACATAAATGAGGAGTGCAAATATGAGAGGCACGACCTTAAGCTGGCTGACACGCACAATGCAAAAATTGTAAAAAAAATAAATAAATAAAAATCATAAAAAGTGACTAAAATTAACGAAGAAAGCAAAAGCATCCAGTAAAAAGTCTCACCAGCAAAACAACGCATGTGACTCATATAGCGACTGCCATAAGAAACGCACGACTCGAATTGGAACGAAAATCAAATTTGCACAAGTTGCCTCCTCGCTCACTCCAAAAGTCAACCAGCTCACCTTTTGTGGATTTTGAGGGGGGGGGGGGCTTTAAAACTGCACGTGTCCCAAAAGGCCGACGGTACGAGTCCGGCTGGCTGCGCGCGTGCGCACGCGTGCGTGCGTCATGATGGAGTCAACTTGCGCTCAGCCCGCTGCACGGAGCGCGAGTGGCCGGCTGACAGCGGCTCGTGGACCCTTTTTTAAGCCGTGACGTAGGCAGCCTGTCAAGGAGGAGGAGGGGCGGGAAGGGGAGAGTGCGATAAGCCGGCTAACGTGGGGGTGGGGGGTGGGCGATACCCCCATCAAGCTGTTAGAATGTGCGCACACACCCAGAGTGATAATGCAGATCACAGCTGGTGTGAGCATTTTTTTCCTCGCAACGTGTACTCGGTAATCCGGTGCGACCACAAACAAAAAAAAAAATGAGGGCAATTCCCTGAGAGATGGAAGATTTTCAAGATGAGTGAACTGCACGCTTGGCGTGGAGTTAATGAAGCTGCGCTCGGATGACAGAACGTCAGCCGTGTTTGAAGCGCACAAGGTTGATCAGCGGTCGCGATCGACATCACTGTGGACAATCGCTCCCGTTTAGCGCTCACACGTGAAAGCAATACAATCCTGGGTTGTATTTGCCCCCCAAAAAAAAAAATCGTGACTATTTGATTGATCAATATCTCTGACAAAAATCAGGGCCTTTGTCATTAGCGACAATTAGCGCGACATGCTAAAGCTTGTGTCCCACTGATGGGCGAAGGTCGCCAATGCGCGTTCACATCAGGGTGGCAAATGTTCTCGAGACGTTCACCAACACTTTTAATGATTTTCCTTGTCGCATGTTCAAAATTGCCCTGCGACAAGGAAATTCCAAACGAACACCAGGAGAACGTTTGGCGAACATTTGCACAAACCCCAATGTGAACGCAACGATCGCTACCGTCGTAATCACTCGCAAAGCGGACGCAAGCTTTAGAGACAACGCGTGAATGTTCGCGAGAGACAGACGGCAACTGCCGGCGGCTATTTGGGACAGTATTGTGAAGATAAGCAACTATTTGCAACTTTTTGGGAAGCTCTGTTTGCCAGCTTTTGGAGGAGTAGGCTAATCTCCAATGCCAATGAAAATGTGCGCCAATCTTCCCCCCCATTCAGTCGTGGACGACGCATATGTGGAAGTCATCAAACTTAACGAGCGTCTTTCAATTTTCTCTTTCACCAACAGCTTCATCTCGCTTTTATTTTACGTCTCGTTTCGGTGTCATAAAACTCACACTTCCTCTTTGTTTCTCCCGGCCTGATGATCGATGTGCACGACAGGTGCTGATATCGCAATGAGCGGCGAATGCTCCGCACGAATGGGTCGACATATTGTAACCGTGGTAACCGGGGTCACATGGCAAATCAAAAAGATCTTTGGCGACGTGTTTTTCGACCGTTCACAAATGCGTCAATGCTTCAATTTTCTCACACGAGACTGATGACCCTTCCAAAACATGTTTTGGAACGCTCCAGGTGCCAATTTTCCCATTTTGTTTTTCTTCTACTTTGAAAAGAATTGTGCAATTACGACGCTCCCAAAGTTGCAGAAGTCCGACTCACTTCCGATTAGATTCTCGGAATTTGACGAAACTAACACCAAGTTGTGATCTTCCGCTTTTGTTGCTGTAACTTTCCAAAAATAAAGCAGGCGGGAAAGAAAAAGCAATTGTTCCATTCAAACGCTAAAAGTACTTTTTTGTCTCAAATTCGAACGTATGAAGATTCTCAGAGATTGTTGTCACGTGCTGGACACCGGGGCTGGCACTCGCAGCTCCTCTTTGCGGCCACTTTTCTTCTCAGCTTTTCAAGTCAAGTCGCGTGTCAATCCCGAAGTCATCAGAATGGTGTTAAAACATTAATTAGGACGCTCGCACAACTCTTCAGATTTCCCGTTCCCTCGTGAAGCCGCTCAGAGCCGAGTGGCCTATAATGACTTTTTTTCCGAAGGTGACTTCAAATACGAGGACGACGATTCGCCGTTTCCAAGGTCGATGAAAATGATTTATCAGATTAGGTTCGCGTAGCGACTAGAGGACACCGAGAGGGCGCCGAGAATAAAAATGCATTTTGCGGCTCGTGGCAGTACAGTGAAGCGTGTTTCATTCCAGCGCCACCCGCGATGCCTGAAACACATTTAAACGAGTTAAAAAGTCACATTTGTAACGGTGCTCTTCCTTCCAACATAATGAAAATGTCCCCATTGTTTTATGCATAATAGATGTTTGTGAAGTGGATGCAAAAGCCAATAAAAGTTCGGATTCAAATTTGGCGCCATTGCGACCGATCATTGAAGTACGTGTCCGCTTGGTGTTTATGACATGCCCACTCATCTCAGAAAAACATGGCTGACGGCGCATCAGCTGTCCATCAAACTCTGGGTTCAACGGAATCGGGTCAAATGGCTGCGTCCAAAAGCCAATGCTGGGTTACGTCGAGGACAAGAATTGGATTGAACAAGAGGTAGAAACGACCCATGAAATGTATCCATCAAGAAATGCCGTTGCAGGTTTTTAATATAAGAGCTGTGCTGAAAATGAACGCTCATTTTACAACCTGCATTTTCTGAGATGATGAAGAAGCGACTTGCGGCAGTCGGGGGTCACTCAGATGACATGTTTGGCGTAGTTTTTCCACAGGATGTCCTTCTTGGCTCAACCAACCCATTTTTCTCCAAGCTTGGGCACGCTAGTGGCTGAGAATCGGCATACAGCGTAACAAGCCTCGCAGGGAATCAACTCTATGTTGATGATGGCTCAAACCGCCATTTGAACCCAACAGATACAAGTGAAACAAAAAATAGGTGTTAAAAATTCATGATACAGTTTAGGTGAGAACAATTTACCACACTGTACACTCGTAAAAATGCTTGGGTCGAAAATAACGAGCTAAACGGATATAATACAAAACAAGTCACTCAAAAAGTTGGATCGTTCTCTGCAGTCTAAAAGTTGAGTCATTTTGTGTAAAAAAAAAAAAAAATTTTTAAAAATTAATAAAATAAATAAATAAATTAATTAATTTAAAAAAAGGGACCGATCTGCTTTTTGGGTGAATTTAACCCAACATTTTGGGATGTAAAAAATCACCCAATTTTTTGAGTCGTTTTTCAATATGGACCCAATTTGGTGTTCTTCTTTCTTTCTTCTTTTTTTTTTTGTCTACAAAACGACTTGTGGGAATCTTCTGGGTTGTTTTGGTCAAATGAACCCAAGTAGTGCATTGATGCCTTTTTGACCCAAATTGGGTTATTTTTTGACGCAAGCGTTTTGAGAGTGTAGCTCCGCCTCAAGCGAGCGGCTGCTCAACTGGATCACCGTCGCTGTTTTTGAAAGGTGCTGCAAATGAAAAGAGACGGCGCATTGTTTGTTGTGCAGATGAAGCCCGTCCGCGCACAGCGTGAAAGTGGCCGCACAAGACAAATGACTCCCGCTCACACTTCACGCTGGCTTTCGGCTTTATTTGGGCAAAGATTTACGGTTTTTTCGCTCGGCTCGATTTTTAATCAGTATTCTTCTTCTCTTGCTTTTTTTATTTTTTTTATTTTGAATCAATGCTGACTGAGTTTTCCTCCCCCATTTCTTCTTTGCTGGCCTCATTTTGCCTTCGTTAAAATTGAACAGTCACTAATTAAGATTCTATGAACTTTCTTTGACATCCAATGAGCCGTTCTCGTGTCGTCAACCAATCAGCTTCTTGCCTCTTTCTGTGACACGCTTGCTATTTTCCATTTTTTGTGACAGCCCTTCTGCAATCTGAAGGAAGTTTTTTGCTATTTTAGTAACCCAAGTGATAACAATTTTGCATATTTCACTAATTTTGTCATCCTTTATGCAAATTTATTATTCTCAGAAATTCTCAAAATGCCCTCCCAGACTTGAATTCCTTATCTAACTCAATTAAATTATTTTACGACAAAAGAGCAAACAGATATTGACATTTTTAAACTCCTTTTTCCATTAAAACCTTAGTCACAAATATCCAAAGATAGTTTTCCTGGGTATTTTTTTTACATTTCTTGGCACTATTTTATTTTTGAGATGGCAATGTTTATGTAATGGTTTAATTTTTGGACTGAATTTGTGATACTGTTATGTTGCCTGTTAAGAGGTTCAATAAAGCTTAAAAAAAAAAAAAACAGCCCTTCTACTTGCGTCGGCCAATCAGCTCCTTTGCCAAACTTTCAGGTTCTTTCGTTAGGAATCATCGGCTTCTTATCTCCAACAAAGTTTCTGACTACCAATCAGCATCCTATCAGCTAATAAATGGAGAAGGAGGAAGGCAGGCAAGTGCCGAGTGCCCTTGAAAAAAAATGAATTTCTTCTACCTGAGGTAAAGAAGTGCAAAAAAGCAGCTGAAGTGTTTTGACACGTTAATGTGCAAACGGCAAATATGATGTGGTAGACTGTACGAGGCCTTCTGCTCGCGTCATCCAATCAAGTGGTCGGCTTGGCCGCGGGCATCGCCAGGCGTCCGCGTGCAACTGCGTGGCTGGAAAGAAAAGCAGCCCAAGCAAGCCGAGCGCAGAGCTCATTAGACGCTTTGGTGCAGTAGAAAGTCACTTTAATCAGCGGCAAATTCTTGCTGGCTCGTCGTCATGGCGATGTAACCTTCTTGTTCCTTGTGTTGTCTCCAAAATCTCATTAGAAGATTCACCGGAGGAGGTTGACGAAGCTTCTCACATAAAAAAATGAATTCAAAAAAAGGGGTGGGGCCAATTGCGGATGCTTTTCATCATCCAAACAAACGTCAAACAGATTGTTGTTGTTGTTGATTGAACTGAACTGACACGTGGCAAATTGCCACAAGAGACGAAGCTCAGTCAGAAGTAACTGAAATGGGAAATGTCAACTTTGCCGTGAACAAAAATGCCAAAGAGGCAAAATACTTTTACATTCATAATCAGCCAACCAACTAACTAAATCCCCCTCAAATTAATATCATTTATGACAACACGGCTGGAAAAATAAAAGACAGAATGGCCTCGCAAGTGTATCTGCAATTAAATCCACACTTTTCCCTCCATCGGGAGCGCTGCCCCCTCACGAGCGAGTATCCAATCACAATCACCTTCAACGTAAGGCCAGCGAGAAGGTCTTACTGTCATCAACTCGTCATCTGATTGGCTATCGCAACTGTCTATCATCTGTAACAGCTCCCTTGAGACACTGAACAGATGCCCGCACGATTGTATCTGAAGGCCTAGGACGAATAGTGCTACTGGCATTATGAAATCTGCCTGGCAACACGAGCGAGCTGAATTCTGATTGGATAAAAACTCTAACCTCAAAATTCAACACGAGGCTATAATATGACCTCAATGTGAAGAATATGATCATGATTTCTTGATTATGTTAGACCAGCAGAGAAGGCCTTGAGGGATTTGACTGGTTCAAGGTGCAATGATTGGAACAGAGACGTTGACGTGCAAGAGGAGTCTCAGAATATTTGCGGAAAGGTGTCACGATGACGTTGTGGAGTTTACCTCGACGTATGGCAATGCAGAATTCTGGTGTCTATTAAAGGTGAGCTGCAATTCTGAGAACAAGCGTGCTGGAACAACAACCGGTGACGAAGAAAGGTGGCAAAGATGAGCAACAGGGCGGATACGCAACCCTCGGAGGAGGAAGCGCAACGACTCAGCTAGGCTCGGCTCGTTTAGTGTGGCTGGCTCGGCTCGCTGGCTCTCCTCCGCACGAGATATTTGCCAGGTGTGCACGTGAGATGCAGTCCGATGCCGTTAACATTGCAGCACAAAGGCTTTTGCTTTTCTCAAGCTGTCCTTCCACTTTTCCAGATTGTCGCCAAAACGCCTCTGGAGGAGCTCTTAAAAGTCCAACTTGGTTATTCAAGCCAATGATTGAAAGCATTTGAGTGTGTCAACGAGGCAGCTTTCAATGACACAATGACACTAACATGAGTGGATTGATAAAGCACTCACTGGTGGCATTTTCAAGTCTAAGATTTGATTCTTTCTTTCTTTGAAATGAGAAAGAAAAAACTCTTGAAGCAGTTTGAAGCCCGCAACTTTAATATTAACGTGCGTGTGGTGAAGTTGAAGCGCAATAAAAGCGCCGTAAGTTGCCATTTGATTCACATGTTAAGGAGACGAACAGCATGCACTGAAATGACTGAAACGCTTTCAGCAAGTGGACCGCATTGCAAGAAAATATCTTTCGACACTCGGGCGTCAACTCGCTACGTTGGTAATAGGCAATTTTTTTTTAAGACAGACAGACTTTCGTGTCAAAACTGAGTGAGGTCAATTGCTTTTGCGTGTGTTAGTTAGTTAATTAGTTAGTTAGTTAGTTAGTTAGATGGTCTTTCACTTGCAGTCAGTCAGTCAGTTAGTTAGTTCGTTAGTTAAATGGTTTTTCAACTGCAGTTGTTTGTTTGCTTGGAGAGATTAGTTAGTTAGTTAGAAAGTTAGTTAGTTAGTTCGTAAGTTAGATAGTTAGATGGTCTTTAACTTGCAGTCAGTCATTTAGTTAGTTAGTAAGTTAGTTAGTTAAATGGTTTTTCAACTGCAGTTGTTTGTTTGCATGGCCAGATTAGTTAGTTAGTTATTTAGTTAGTTAGTAAGGTAGTTAGTTATATGGTCTTTAACGTGCAGTCAGTCAGTCAGTTAGTTAAATGGTCTTTCACCTGCAGTTGTTTGTTTGCTTGGCCAAGTTAGTTAGTTAGTTAGTTAGATGGTCTTTCACTTGCAGTCAGTCAGCTGGTTAGGTAAATGGTTTTCAACTGATGTTGTTCGTTTGCTTGGCCAGATTAGTTAGTGGGTTAGTTAGTTAGTTAGTTAGTTAGTTAGGTGGTCTTTAACTTGCAGTCAGTCAGTCAGTTAGTTAGTTGAATGGTTTTTCAACTGCAGTTGTTTGTTTGCTTGGCCAAGTTAGTTAGTTAGTTAGTTAGATGGTCTTTCACTTGCAGTCAGTCAGCTGGTTAGGTAAATGGTTTTCAACTGATGTTGTTCGTTTGCTTGGCCAGATTAGTTGGTGGGTTAGTTAGTTAGTTAGTTGGTTAGTTAGTTAGTTAGATGGTCTTCCATTTTCAGTCAGTCAGTCAGTCAGTCAGTTAGTTAGTTAAATGGTTTTTCAACTGCAGTTGTTTGTTTGCCTGGCCAGATTAGTTAGTTAGTTAGTTAGTTAGTTAGTTAGTTAGTTAGATGGTCTTTCACTTGCAGTCAGCCAGTCATTTCGTTAGTTAGTTAGGCGGTTGGTTGATCCGACTTTAAACAGAAGTTATGGAAATACTGTTTTGAACTTACTTGACAATTAACTGAAGTGTTATTTAAAATATTGGCTGTACTCTATTAAAGTTAACAACTGTAGATTGCTAATAGTTTAATCGTTTTATTCATAAATATTTTCAAAATCCAAACAAATTCAAATCAATAACCTCATTAAAAGAATGGTGTGAGTGCTGTAACTTATCTCTGAGTCTTTGCTCCGTCTTGCGCACCCTGCAGGCAGCCGCTGGCGACTTTGCTGCGCGGTGCAACAAAGCCATCCGACCTGCAACACAAAACCCGGCGGGGACCAATGACAAGAGGATGACTGCCGCCCCCACGGCGGAAGGAACGCATGTGCCCGTCTCCATGGAAACATAACAGCTCTGTTGCTTCATTATGTTTGTGCACGTGTGTCGGGGTGTGCGCGTGTGTGTGTCACCTTTGGGGGCAAAACTGGAAACGTTTTTGAGAGAATTATTCAAAAGCCAAGCTAACAGGTTCGAACAGCAGCCTCCTGGTTCATGCGCTGCATTTAGGGATGCTATGAATCACCCTTAACAACCCCAAGGTGAGGCATTCCAGTCAATGTGACAAGTAGCAACCTCTTTCTCCATCAGACAGCGATTGGTAGAGTACTTTTCATTCAAAAAATGCAATGCAAAGGTGACTTACGTGGTTGGAATCGATGCCCTTCCGCCACTTGGAAATGGCCTGTCACTACGTCAAAACACTTTACACTATGACCTCATCTGGTTCAAAATAATAAAAATAATAATGATAATGATCGATTGCGAATGGCCGGGTGCAAAGGGTCCACGGGAGGAAAGATCATCTCAAGAACCATTCTGCACCAGGTGTGGATCAGAGACCGCAGCCAGAGGACACCGACAGTCAGGATGCAGGAGCATGGCCACAACTAATCGCAGCTCGCTCCCAGGAAAAACCAAAAGACGGCAAAACAATTCCCCCCAAAGTATAAAACAAGAAAATCAATGTAAAGTCAAATAGATTCTTTATCACCCGTGAACAATGGCTAATATTATATCTGTCCAGGATAAGAACAATTTCATTTCCATTTAGTTCATTGGGGAAAGAGGATTTGAGATTCCGAGCTGCTAGCGTGTTAAGACGCGTATCTCAAGGGGCCACTGTATGTCATTTAGGTGACTTTTTGGGTTCTTAAAGCTCTGAATCGTCTTGGAACTGAAAACATTTAAAAAATCTTTACATTTTGTCATTTGGGGTGTGACTAAATGGAACGATTCCTCAAATGGTTCAGCTCCTACTTGGCCATTGGAAGTTTTGAATCATGCGGGGTCCCTCAAGGCTCAGTCGTTGGACCCCTTTTGTTCGTTCTGTCTGCGTTAGACTTACCAGCTGAAAAACACGCTTTTATCTCCAGTAGACTTGATTATTGTAACGGATACTTGCTGGGCTCCAAACAGCTGCAGCTCATTTAAAACGCTCCGAGTTGCCTTGTGTATGAAATGAGGCTGCAATGCTTTTTACTGTTTTGTTGTATTATCCTCCTGCCTTGGATCGAGAATTTTCTCTTTTCAGATCATCTTTTTTCTTGGCCTCTGAACAGTACTCTGGATTTGTCTTGTGTCTCACTTCAGCTACGCAAATTAACTCGACTTGCCCTTCGCATGCCAGATCAATCATTCTTATTGCGCCGTCTCGGACTTTCTGCCCAGCAACGAACGACCGGGCGAATACACGACGAGCGTTTCGAAAAATAAATATATACTCAGATTAAATAAAGACTTTGAAGGGATGCTTGTCAGCTATATTTGTCAGCAGTTTGTCTCTGGCGACCATGCGGGCCGGATGCTAATGGAAGTGACTGATGTTACCTCCCCCGCGGATGCTGGGTGATTTTTCATCGCGCCATGGGGATTGATGGGGAAAAAATATCAGTCGTCAGTGTTTACGCTATGCTTTTTGTTTTTCAGACGGCAGAGAGGAAGTTGCAGCAACAGCAGGGATTAGATGAAGAAGAAGGGAGGGGGGAGTTGGATTAGTAACTCCATGCAACACAGATGCAACAGAAAATAGCACACTATAAAAAATTGTACCTTCTTGAAACCACGTAGTTATAAACAGCGGACGGATTGAGCCAACACAAATTTGCTGCTCAAGGTGACTTGGCTTGTGGAGGGGAAAAACAACCCGGAGAGACGGCGAACCTTTAGAATAAAAAAAAAAAAAAGAATAAGAACTCCACAAACAATCGCGCAACAAAAGACAAGGACGTGCCGTTGAGTCTGCAATGGACAACAAGATGCCTCACAATTTCACAAAAAGAACAAAAACCGACAGGAAAAATGACCTCGGTGGGCGACCGTCTCAACGATGTCCTCTCACTTGAGAACAGCACGCTATCAATCTGAAGTGAATGGAAGCAAGGGTTTGCGTCAGCCAGGAAAAAAGCGGGTTGGGTCAAAACAATAGCATGCAAAACCCAAACAAATGGAAGCAGAAACCATAAAAAAAATAAAAATAAAGAAAGAAATAAGACACGGGGAAACGCGGGGAAACAAATGAATAAACATGCTGTATGAAGTGGAGAAAAAATGACTGAAAACAAAATCACATACACAGCAAATAACATCAAAATATTTGTTTAAAAAAATGCATTTGAAAACTGGACATTTGCTAAAAAAAATAAATAAAACAGGTGAGAATGTTAAAAATATTTTTGAAAGAATTCACCAAAAACAGCGAAAATAATTAAAAAAAATAATAGTAAAAAAAAAAAATATATATATATATATATATATTCAAAAGTAAAAATATAGCACAAAAAGTGGAAGAACAATCATTGAAATAGTAAAATGTAAATATGATGAAATTGTAAAAAAATAAAAGGTGAACTAATCTGTAAAATTGACGTGTAGAAATGTGTTAAAAACTAATAATACAAAATAAGAAAAAAAATCTTACATTTTAAGTAAAAATATAGAAATTATTTTTTTTAAATGCATAAAAATAATACATAAATAAAAAACAAATCTGTCAAAAATAATACAAATAAAATAAAAATAAAGCAATTTTCTTTCTGCACTCTGGTCATCCCAAAACGGTTCCAGCTTTTGTTTTTGTTCATACCTAACAACAAATTGGATTTTAGCTTGTGGTCACGCTTGCTTGCCACTTTTCTGAACTGTTTTTTTTTTTAAAACCATTTTAGATGGTGGAAATAATGTAAAGGACGTGTGATGGCTCACAGAATGGAGAGAAGGACAAGAATTTACTGCTGCTGGCACGCTCATGTGTCACGTGACATCAATAACGACGGCACTCCACTTTTATTTTTTTTAAGAGTAAAAAAAAACATGCCAAATGCGCGCCGTTAATCCTTGGATGTTTCTTTGAACTATTTTTACAGTAGTAAAAGCCAGGATGTGCTCAGCGGAGATGTGGAGTCAACTTTGCTGACGGGAGCAGACTCAAAATGCACAGCAGGCCTGAAAAAAAACAAAAAAAAAAAACACACTGACAGATGCTGATTGGCTGAGACGGGACGACGCGTTCAGACCGATACGTTGTGACATGCTCGCCTCTCCTTCACCTGACGGCTGTTTGCCTGCACGGGGGGGGGAAGCGGGCAAAGAGGAGGCCGGCCTTCAGCAGCATGGCAAATTTGGGGATTCAACCCACTCAAAATGCACATGACCGCACTTCATTCAAATCAGGTTTGGTTTGTTAGATTTTTTCTTTTTTTTTTCTTTTTCGGGCAACTACCTAAACAAGCCGAAAAAGGTTTCCAAACATCTCGCTTGACGTCAAACTTTCAGAATATAATCAGAAGTAGTAATTCTGTTTTTTTCAATGGTCATAGAATGTTTCAATAGTTTGCACGAAAACTTGTTGATAATCATCTGGATTCAAATCTGTTTTTAAGTAGATGCATCTGGTTGGAGGACCATCAGCTTTTTTGTAGAATATTTTGGGTTTACAATTTTTTTTTTGTCCCGATGCAAATTATTGGCCATCAATTTTCACTTTCCACTGTATAATTGTATGATGTAATATCACCATTCACCACTAGATGGCAGACGTGGCTTTGTTGCACTTGCCCTATACCACAACATCAGTAGGCCTAATAACACTGGTCAACATTATTCTAAATGACATTTTTAGAAGTTGGTGTCAAATATACGTACAAGGGGCACACAAAGCCATCTCTCGTTAAATTAATTTGCTGTTGATCATTGTTATTTATTTATTTTTTGTGGCTTCGGAATAACATGCAGGCCAAACATAGTACGTTAATATGAAAAATGTGAATGAGATGATCTTTGTGAAAAAACTGCACGAAATTAGTTCTTGTACTCAACGTTGGTTTGCTGTTAGGCGGTTTTGAGCCGCCCTTGAATGCTAATTTTTATGCACGGTATGGACTGGGTGTGGGGGGGGGGTTTGCTTGTTCAAACGCTTTGTTGTTTCAGTCTGGATCCTTTTATACGCATTGAACATGAAATAGATAAAAATTTCTCACATTACAAAAATGTATTTTATTCACGTAGAAAATGGCTTTTTCTTAGGAAGTGCTGAAAAAGTGCGACCCCACCCAATCATTTGCCTGGTGTACATCATTGACTCCTGATGTGCAATTGCCACATGCTTCTCACGCGCCTAGTGTTAAATACGGATAGATTTTCTTTCATGTTTCTGATTCCATATTGCGGCTATAAAACGGTTGCGAGGGCAAATGAAGGCTTACACCACCGCACCGTGTTGCATTTGGCATTCGAATAAGCACGGACAGCTGACCGGCTCCAAGTGACCGACCGCTGATGCTGAGGCCCGCCCAGGTGAATTTTTATTACGCATTCATGGCAGGAGGCGAGCTCTTTTGATGTGGGAATGCCGTCCGGGCGAGAAGCAGAAGGCCAATTAAAATGAAGCTTCAAAAATCTTCAGGCGAGAGACGCAAGAAAGCACGGCAAGTTATTGATTGAGACGCGAAGGAGGCGAGCAGGTAAGCTCCAAAGTCGGAAACAGGTTGGAAGTAATCCTGGGCTCAAAAACTCTTGCCATCGTGTGAAATCTAAACGGCGTATTGAACGCATGCGTCGGACCGAGACTCACTTGCACGAAAAGAAGTTGATGCAGCCCAAGATATTTGAGTTTCAGTCTCACCGTTTACAGTTGTTGTATCAATTAGACTTCAAAACTCAAATGCCGTGTTTCATTTTCTCGCACCCGATAAGGGTGAAACGCCACATTTCCAAAGGTACTCTGATCTCATCAAAGCTACGTTGACTTTGTTGCTCTACCAAACAAGCAACCAAACCCATCCGTATTGAATGTATCCCGACAGTAAAGGAGGGTTGACCGTAGTTGTTGTGTTGCTTAAATGTCAACGACGAGGACGAGGAGACAACTGGAGAGGCGGGCAAGAGAAAGGGCCAAACAATGCGGCTAAATTTGCAGCACGCTTCAAAGTCGCATGCCAAACGGCTCATTAGGTTTGCCAATAGAGCGAGCGGCTCACCGGGCTGACATGAAACGTGAAGCTTGTAATTAATCGCAGTGCAGCAGCTTGGTTGTTGGCGTCATCGGGTGACGTCACGGCACGCGAACGTATCAGCGTTAAAAAAAAAAAATACAATTGAAATGCATTCGAAGGCAACCCCAAAAAGTATTCTCAAACAGTTTGTCTTTTTTTATTTTTTCATTCATTTTAAAAACATTTAAAAAGGAAACGCTTCTTTGTTTTGTTTTTTTTTGTTTGATTTTTTTTAACTAAAATATACTTCTAGGTTATTTAGTCATTAATTTTTTAAAATTAACTCAAACAAAATAAATGCAAATTGATTAACGTATTTTAATTCGATTAAAAAAAATGTTTTATTGTTGTATGGGTTTTTATTCAGTAAAATGCTTTTGTTTTTTACAATTTTGAAAAGGAATTTCATTTTATAATTCGTTTCTTTTGTCAAATGACATCAGGAATCAGAAGCTTTTTAAAAACTAAATTTACAAATGAAATCGAAGAGATATTTTTTCATTTAAATTCGATTTTATTTTTAACTACAAAAAAAGATGCTTGGAGATTTTTTTTTTCCATTTTAATTCAATGATTTGAAGTTTTACTTCTACTTTCCAAAATTAAAACAATGTCTAACAAAAAACTTTTTTTGTCTCCACTAAAAGACATTCCTACACTTCGAACTTGTTACGCGACTCTAAGTTAAGAGTTTAATGCAAAAAAAAAACAAAACAACAACAACAACATTGAGACACCACTGTGACTCCGTTGTCATTCAAGACATTTTTTTATGTTGTGCTATGTCAACAGTGCTTAACTTCTTGGTTCCACCACACTTCCAAATATTTATAGAAGAAATGCAAAAGCAAAAATGTCAGGCATGAAATACCAAAAAAGGCAGAAAAACATTTAAATTGCTGCCAAAAGTCTGACCTGAATCAGATCATGATTAAGATTGGCTTCAATTTAAAAAAATAAGAACTAAAATGTCTAATTGATCCATTTAACTGCATCTAATCTATCCTAATCTTTCAGAGTGAATGAATGCAGTGCCCCACCTTAGCCTCATCTATTGCATCGAAGAGGAGCTACTGTGCATGTGCAACTTTTGAGGAAAGTCACCAAGATTTTGGTGGCCCAGAGCAGATTTTACAGCGCTAAAACAGACAATGAGAGATAAATAATAAACACACGATAAATAGTCTTTATCTGGCTCTCCTCAAAATGCATTTTTAAATATTGGTATTTTTTGGTCTTCGTGACAAAATGTGGCTACCAATGCTTTTTGGCCACAAACGGGGAAGACAATTGTTTGTTGAGATGATAAAACGCTCGGTTACCTCAGAACATATTTGCGTTGTATTTGAAATGCTGCGTTGAAACGAGCGCAACGAGCCTTCACCTCTCCTCGGAAATGGCCTCCTTTAAAGAGGAGCTTTAAAGCCGGGGAGGTAATGTAAGCGGCTGGCCGCCTCCCTCAGCCCAAATGGAACAGGCACCAAAGGGTTGCCTCCTTCAATTGTGCTCCCATTAAGCGTCTGGGAGCACATCTATCAAAAGCTATTGCAGCGTAATGTTTGCGGTATCAGTAACACATTTTCAAGCGTTTTGTTTTTGCCTCTGATTGGACTTGTGACCCGTTCGGACACGTGCCTTCAAATGGTCTCGTTTTCGCTGTAATGGAGACGACGAGCCAGAGTTCGGCAGCTGCATTAGCGCTTTAGTATGTAGCAAACATCGTAAATGAACAGCAATGATGTTGCCCACACTCCATCATCAGAGGACAATACGACCTGATGGTGGATAGATGCGACCTTTCAGTTATGTCGTGGGTCCAAAAAGTTGAAATCTCGGAGAGAATTGATTCAAAAATGTACGACAGCCTTGTACTATTTTTGGAGCCACTGTTAGACAACTTATTGATTTTATTGCTGTGATATCATAATATTTGCGGAAGCAAGATAACAAAGAGATGGTTAAACACGCACCTGGTCAAAGTGAATCAGGAAATCAGTTTGGAATTAAAAGGTGTGGTTTAAAAGACGTAAAGCCGTTTTGATCGTTTTGTTCAACAGTTGGATGTTACAGCAGAAAAATTGTCTTCAAGGACCAAACGAAGCTATTAGTGCAGTTGGATGAGTTTTCATTCATTGTAAGAGTTCACTCAAATAAAATAAAAGCTTTGTAGAAAATAGAAGTAGAAAAGTATTTACAGAAAACTTAGTGATTAACGTGTTTTGTTTTGGGTTTTTTTAAAAAAAAAAGGGGGCGAACAGCTTAACAGTGGCAGACTCGCAAAGTGTGGTCTCTCTGAGACACCATAGTCCGAATCTTTCACTCAAATACAATACAATACAACTTTATTTAAACGGCATATTTCACAACAGCTGGAGCTGTAACAAAGCGCTTTCCATATGGTGTAATAAAATAAAAATAAATATAAATTAGTGGGTAATTGGTACATATATCAAAACACATAAACAATACTTCAAACTTAGGACGTTGCATTCTATTAGTTAATTACTAGATGCCGCTAAATTCGCCTCACCGTGCCTTTAAAAATCACTTAGTGAAGATACTTGAACCACATGAGAAAAGAAAACAGCGGAGCAGTCTGTTCAATGTAATAAACGACCTGCTTCTTCTTCGTGTCATTATTAGTGGGCACATTAAGCTAATTGCTGCCACCTACTGGTTAAAAGGGTGCAGTGGATGTTTGTGTTTTTTCCCCAATGCATTTCTAATGGCTCAATTAATTAGACGTCGGCTGTAGGATGTGTGCGTGTGTGCGTCTGTGCGTGTATCCAGGTCAGGGTTTTGGCATGAAATCTCTGCTTTGACGTCAGCGTGTGAAATTGCTTCAACTCGTTTGCTAATTAGGCGGAATGCTCCCGATTGCGTGCCAAATGAGATGTGGCAACCAATCATCGCTTTGTTCCTCACTGGCAGGTTGTGCTGCACTTAATTAGCTTGAAAGGATTACAATTAGATTGGCAATGGAGGCACGCCTCATTTAGGAGCTAAGGATCACGGGTTCTTAATGCTCACTTTTTTTTTACAATTAAAAAATAATTTAGATTTTTATTTTTTAGTAATTTAATTTAGACTTTAAGTATGCTAATTGCAAAATTACACAAACCAGTCATCATGTGAAAATCATTATTTAATTTTTATTATAACTTTTTAAAAATTTCAATATTCTTTAAAACAAGAGGGAAACAAGTATAATTTGAAAGAAAAAAAATATATAAGAAAATATCACCCCTCACATTTATTTTATTATCTGAAGTAGAAAGAATATAAATATGTAATTTTACAGATTGCAATAATTTTAAAGGTCTAAAATAATATATAATGAGAGGAACACGTTCTAAGGTTATATAATAAAGAACAAAAAATTTATTACCGTCAGGGAAAAAAAATATAATCAACTAAAGTTGCAATTGGACAATACAATAAATTCTAAAGTTTCAAGACTGAAAAATAAGAATATCTGAAAAAGTAAAATTTAGTAAAATAAGGATATTAAGAGAAAAAACAAATTAATTGATTTTCCGTCACAAAATGCAATATGCTCATTTAGACAAAATGAGGTCGAAAATGTGATTCAGTTGGCCTCTCTCCCCTGCAATAGGACGTAATGACCACAAGAGGGAGCTGTGCTTTCATTCATCAGGAAGGAAGCATGTCGAGCATGTTCATTGGCTGCTTCTCATTCAAGTCGCAGACAAGTCTGTTTCAGAACCTTTTATTTTCAATGTACATTTCATTTGAAAAATAGAATTTCTAAAGTACTTACTCTAAAAGGTCACGAAAAAAAATAATTAAAAAGTTAATGAAAAGTCAAACCCCCAAAAATACATTGTGTTGTTTTTTTATGCCAGTTCAGCACTCATAAATGTGTTGATTATTATTAATTTTGTTTTGGCTCAAACCAACCAACAAACAAACAAAAACACACACATGGACTAAATATGAAAATAATAATCATACGTTGGCTTATGGGCTTACAAGACACAGGACGCTTTTCTTTCTGAGGACCAAAGATACGCCAAATAAATGACACTGATCTTTAACATTAAATTCAGGGTGTTTGATGACTCAAATTCGGTGTTTGTAAGCTTCGGTGCCTCCCTGGAGATGTCAAATCTGTTGCTAGATTGTCGCCTGGATGACAGGGCACAGGACAGTTTCTTTACACTGCCCAAAACAAGTGTAAATCACTGCTGATTATTTGCAGATGTGATAAATGGGGAGTTTTATGACTAAAAATGACCTTTGGAATTGTTTAGCTGCACCTTTGAGATGCCAAATGTGTTGCTAGAGTGCCGCATGGATAACAGCCCACAGGCCACTTTTCTTTAGAGGACCAAAGCCAGAGTTCAAGAATTAGCTTTTTTTAGACATATTTAGGGAGTTTTAGGGTTAAAAATTTGATTTAAAATATTTTAACATCACCCTTGAGATGTCAAATCTGTTGCCAGAGTTCCGCCTAAATCCACAGGGGACAGGACAATTTCTTCATGGGGACTGAAGTCCGTGTTTGACATGATTATTTGGGGAGTTTTATGACTCAAAATTAGCCAAGAGAAGTCAAGTCTGTGGCAGGATTACATGAAATGGGTCTCTTTTTTTCCCCTCGGACCAAAGCAGCCTTCAAGGGAGTCTTATCTTTTTTAACATGATATTTGGGTTGTTTTACGACTAAAAGTTAGCCTTAGCATTGTTTTACATTCTCCTGGAGATGTCACAACTGGTGCCAGAGTGCCGCCCAGATTACAGGACACAGGACCAATGTGATTTCAAATCAATGAGAGTTTTTGATTTCTTTTCAATGTGACATTTGGGGCGTTGTATGACTCAAGGTTTGGCTTGTAATCTCAAATACGTTGCTAAAGCAACAAGTCACAGGACACTTTTGTTTCCAGGGACCAATCCAGCGTTCGAGATATCCTGATTATTTTTTAAGTTAGCCATGGAATTTTTTAGCGTCACCCTTGAGGTGGCAAAATCTGTGGTTAGAGTGCCACCTGGATTACAGGACACAGGACACTTTTCTTTATAGGGACTAAAGCTACACTTAAAAAAATGAAATATAAAATCAGTGCTTCTTTTTTTTTCTTTTGCGTGATATTTGGGGAGCATTTTGCAGCTCTTTTCCAGACTTCAGACTGAGCTAAGGATTGGGGATATTTTTTTTAAAATTTAATTTAAACAAAAATTAAATCATCTTGTTTTTAAGAGTACCAAAACAAAAATGTAAAACGCTAATATTTATGAGTTAAAAATGTCAGTTCCGAGTTGTCATTGGCTTTGAATTACGATATTAATAATGGACCTGATAAGCCACTTGAAAGGCAACATATCACATTTTTTTAAACGCAATATCATTCATAGCTGAGGAAAAGCCAACTTATCAAAAAGTTAAAACAGCAAAAAAAAAAAAAAATCATTGAAAAAAACTAATAAAATAAATGTCTCGATTTTAATTTAGTAAGAAAAACACAAATCAAAAACTGTGCCTTGTTCATTGTTAATTCCCCATTAATAACTATTCAATCACAAAAGCACACCATTTCCGTCTATAATACAACAAATCCCCCACAATCAATCGACACTTGTTCGTCTGAAACAAGAGGTAGACTATAAAAATGTACATTTCCTGCTACAGGAAAATGTTATCATAATATATCAGATTGCTTTTTTTAATACATATTTTAATATATAAAAGTATAGACGGATGATAGATATAAAAGGAAGCTGGGCGTGAACTCCATGCGCGGTCAGAGAGAGCTGCAATTGCATAGAAGAAGAAATAGAAGAAGTAGTAGAGTTAGCTTGCTTGTTCTGATTCGTAGAAGAAGAAGACGGAGGAGGGGTGTGAGTGGGGTCTCGGCTCCGGACGCCCCTCCCCCACCCCCGCCCCGGTCGTGGCAGCTCGACGGCCCTACAGAGACGTCTCGGACCCTCGACCCGGCCAGTAGAACGGGTTGCCATCGTCCGGGTCCATGTCTATTCTAATCTGAGGCACCGGCTTCAGCGGACTCATCTCGGGGCTGAAACACACCAACGGCAGAGACGTGAAAGCGCAAGTTAAGTTTAAATTATTTTCTAAGTAATTTTTGTCCACTTGGGGTCACCTGCATGGCTTTCGAAACAAGTTACTGCCCCATTCAACGTGTGTGCACCTTTGAACTCATCCGGTGGCGACCATTTTCCAGTAGTTGGACATTTTCAAGAGCTCAATGATTACATATTCACGTATACATATCTCATATTCACGAATGTGTATTACACGACATGTTACTCATCTGTTCATTCTCATGTTTGGGCGTCTCACCTGGACAAGCAGTTGGCCTGGTAGTAGCGAAGTTGGTCAGCACGAGGTGTGTCGCTCGAGGAACGAAGCTGACTTCTCTGCTGCCGAGGAGACACAAATTCATATTTACATAACACGCGTTGAATGTTTGTTCGGTGTTAGCCATTAATTATTTAAAACACACATTAGAGCAAATTGAAATCAGAATGTTAATCCTGTGCACAGAAAAATGGTGTCGATTAAAAAGAAATCATGAACTAATAATTAAACGTCAAATAGACAATAAAATGTGACAAAAGAAAAAAATATATTTACAATAGCCTCTAAATAGACAATGGTAAAGCATACGTTATGAAATATTAAAAGTACATGCGAAGAAAATTACATTGTCTAATAGATTTTACAAATAAATTACAATATATTAAATAAATATAAAATTAAACATTCCCAATGTTAGACATACTAAGATTATTAAATAAATATAATTCAAGAATTCAAATGCAGCTACAATTTAAAACAAGTAAAATTATGTTACACATTGTGATAGTTTAGAAAGCATATTAAATCTGTAAAAAAAATAATTAAAATACTCAACATGACTTACTGGGAAATATTAAATAATACTAAATTTAGATGTATCCTTTTATTTAAATAAAACATATCATTAAAAACTTAAATAAACTTAATATTACAGAAAGGACATACTGCCATGTAAATAAATGAATAAATAAGACGTGTATTTACAACATATTACACAGATATTTGGAATAAAAATATTAGAAAACGCAAATAATCATTGAAATTATAACATGAGCCTTTCTGCTAATTTTTGCATAGTAAATTATTTTTAGGTAATTGAGATCAAATCACATGAATTCTAATTTTCGTTGAACTTTTGGCATGGAAAATGAACAAATACATGTGATGGAAGAAAAAGGATAGACCACTGTAAGCAAACAAAAATGTGTTAGTACATTCAAGAGAAAACCGATTCACAAGCAGACGGAGCAAAAGAAGTGACACAGAGGTTAAGGTTAAAAAAAAAAAAATCCAATCCAAAATTGAACATCTATTAGTGTGAAAATGCAAATGTTCCGACAGCATGCGTAGTCATCTCAACAAAGATGAGCAAGAGGAAGAAGATGAAGATGAGGAAGGAAGCGTTTGCATGCGCCGACGCCCGCTCGTCTACTCACTGTCTGAGGCCTGACCACCTAAGAAGGGTTCTTGCTCCATCATGTCCATGGGAATTTTAATGCTGGCAACATTCTCATTGTAAGGATAGTCAGACTGTTGGAAGAGACCACACACACACACAAACAAAGTCCTCAAGATCTACCTGATCTTCACCCCAAAACCTGACACCCCACTTGGAGGGACATTGGAACATGCACGTGGGCTTTGTGATCATAGCACGGCCTGGAGTTTCCACCAAGAAGGTTCCTCAAACTATTCTGATTAATGCAGAAGCAACTTTAAAGAATCTTCCAAAAGGAGACCTTGAAAGCACCTCCAAATGTTGAGAGACACAAATCAAAAGGAAACATTGTTAGCATATTACATAGTCCAAGCACATAAGCCTTGAAGCAAAAAAAAATTATTTTCTTTTTTATTTAGACCCCAAAGTTAGTTTCTTTGAGAAAAAGAAAAAAAAGCAGCAGACACATCTATCAAGAGTAGACCCGCAAAAAACGTCGCAAATTTTGAAAGTGACCAGCCTTGACTTAGAAGCTGCCCCAAGAGTTTTCATTTGAAATTCAGCCTATAGGCTATTTAACGTTTTGGGCAAACATGTCTATCACGAGTAGACCCACAAACAAAGTCTCAAGAACCCATGGCAGAAAAAACACAGGGAGTTTTTTTTGGCTCAGAATTCTTCTTCAAATTCAGCCCTGGAGTGAGGTAGACTCCCTGAAGTGAAATTTGTTTGGAAGGCTTGTATTGTGAAGAGCCACAAAAAAAAAAAAATGATCACAAATCCATGCCAGAAAAGTCAATCATACTTTGCGTTGACTGGACATAAATCATGAAACTCATGTTCGAAAACGTAACCCCCAAAACCGGTTGGGAAAAGGCAACATGAACATGGGTAGACCAAAAAAAAAACAAACAAAAAAAAATCTAAAAACATCCAAGGCCTGAAAAGACACTGCAAGTCAAAATGGCCGTCCTGGGTTCATTTATGGAAGTTCCAGTCACCTCGAGATTTTGTCCCCCAGAAAGACATTTGCGCACTTACGTCATCGGCGTCGCTGTCTTCTCGGTTCTGCTTCTTCTTCTCATCCTCCTTCTTCTTCTTGTCCTTCTCGGGGATGACGTCATCTAGGAAGCTGAGGTCATGCTGCGAGAACATGTAGTCCATGGCCTTCCTCACGGCCACCAGCGCCAGGATCTAGAAAGACGGTGGAAGATGTGAAATGACAATCAATCCTCTTGGCCATTGTTATGACTGTCCCATAAAAAAAATACACAACTGTATTGCAATTACAGTCACACGGTTGCGAGATTCCCGATATGTGCACCACTTTCTTCCGCAATTGAACACCCACCGGTGAATGTAAAATCCATTACAGTAGGTCAAAGTCTTACCATGACGGGGAAAATAATGGCGGCCACGGTGGACTTGAGGATCCAAAGCAGAGCCAAGCAGAGCGCCTGGATGAAGGTGAACAGGTGCACTTTCCTTAGGGGCACGTGTCGTAGATAAATCAGGTCGGGCTGGTGCTTGGCCGGCATCAGCAGTAGCTTCAGACGGTCCATGAACTACACGCACAAATAGGATTGTTGAGCCAGGGCAGAAATTATATTAAGTATGACGTTATTGTTGGAAGAAAAAAAAAAAAAAGCTGACCTGAACCCCATTGAGAGAGGCCACGCCCATGTAGAGGAAGACGCCATACAGCACCGGCATGGGGATGAACTAACGGACACATGAAACCACATAATATGCTTAAGAAAAAAATGCACCGACATGTTATCAATAATTATATGAGAAATAAACCTCCAAAGTCCATTTACCTTTAAAATGGGAGCCATGAAAACTGACAGTCCGGTGAGGATGAACACACACACGCCGGTGACTCTCTGCTCCCTGCACGAATATCAGAAACAAAGTAGATGTATAAAAATCATCTGCAATTATGAAATTGTCGCACACTCTCATTTAGTCTGTGTGACATTTTCAGACCCTGCAGGATATTCAGTCCGTGTTTATGCTGCAACAATTCCTTACACCAGAAAATCCAGATTAACAATCCAGGCCTGCTAGACAGTCTACACACAGGTCAAAGTTAATTGAGTCGAGCCAAAGACTGCAAATGCTCGCTAGCGTTCACCGAAGTGTCCTGACTTCTCCGCCATTCTGTTATTTTGAAAGTAGATTCCATCCGTACCATCGTGAAGGATGCTCACCTGACTCCCAAGAATTTGGGCTGCTCGCCGGGCGCCGACGTTTCCGTTTCCATCTTCAAGCTGTCGATGTGAGCGATGGAGATGACGGTGGCCGCCACGTACCACGGCAGGCCCATGAAGGAGCACACTATCATCAGCACCGCCACCCAGAACAGATCCAGATGGTAGCCCGCACCTTTCTGGAACAGAAAAAAAAAAAAACAACATCAAATGAGAGCCAGAAAAACAGTAACAGTTACATTACTTTACAAAATTAGTATTCGGAATTTAGTTTCAATTTCATTTGAATGGAAAAAGTCATGGTGCTACTTGAAAACCAAGAGAACATTTGAGGTGTTCCCTCACTGGCATGAAACATGTCTCACTGGCATGAGAGGAACGACAAACACATTTAGCAGGCGTGCGAAGGTTCATGGTGAAGAATGTCCGCTATGCGCCACTCACCTTGAGCTTGTGCTCCTTCCTGTTGACAATCACCGCCGTGATCTGCTGGTCCATGAAGATCAAAATGGTGACCAGCAGGGCGGGCACGGCCGACGCCAGGTAAACCCACCAGGGGTTGCCCCCGAACGGCGGCACGAACCAGCCTCGGTGGGGACTCGTTGGCTCAGGGAGGAGAGAGATTTTAGGATCTTCAGCAAATGCGAATCACCGAACATTAAAGAATCTTTGTGCGTTTGAGCAGGCCCACGTCACACTGTTACCACGTGTCACCAGTCTAGTGACTACGACTACGATGCTTTGACGTGCAACTTACAAAGATCTAAACGACGTACCATAGACATAAACATTCACAACGGAAATGATCATTTCTCGGGATCATATATTTTGTACATCATTTTTATGGGCCGTCACATTCCGTAACGGTGCTTCAAATGTTAGATGAGGCCTGTTTGACACATAAGGTGACTTGTGCCCAACCGTTGTGTCGCTGTGACCTTTCAACATGTTTACATGATGTAGCATGTTGCTGTGGTGTGCCACATTAGTCTACGTTATGGTATGGTACCGTGCGATGCATTTCGTCATTACGACACGTTATATTGTGATATGTGACACTATATTGTGTTAAATTTATTATATATACGATATTGTCTCAAATTTGACAGAGGGGCCGGACCAGTAGCAGATGGATGGAGTGTTTTTGTAACCTCACCTCATCAGAGAAAATAAATACATTTAATTTTAAATGAAAGTGAAAAAAAGCATTACAACAATATATACGTCTTTGAAAAACCACAGTATTTAGAAAATAAAACATTAACAAGGTTTATTCATTCAATTTTTTTCGAGTTTGGCGAGCTGGATTAAAACGTTTAACGGACCGCATGTGGCCCCCGGGCCATAGTTTGTCCACGCCTGCTTTACGGTATGGAGCCTTATGTTATGATACGGCACGGTATGTTCTTCTTATGATATGTTGCGCTATCGTACATGACGTCGCATTACTGTTACTACATTACCTTACGTTGCTCTACGCAACAGCTGTAAAGGATCTGTTTGAAGTGTAAAACAAAAACACTTGAACAGAGTAATACTACTCACCTTGAACTCAGTTGGCACGATGAGTTTCGGCGTGTCTACGCCGACCAATGCATCCACGCCGCAGAAAATGAGGATGGTCAGGATGATGGCAAAGTCGCTGATAAGTTTCCTGACCTGCGTGGCCAACGAAACACACGGTGATGACCCCAAAGTCTTTCTGCGAGACCTCATGACAGACTCACGGTTGTGGGGAAGAAGGGGCTGGTCTTGAACTTCTTCAGGGCCATGGAGCAGGTGTACGTGCCGAAGAAGAGGATGATGGACATAAGTGCAATGTCGGGGACAAAGTCGCACGCCTTGCCCACCAGCTCGCCGTTGTACTTCAAGCAGTCGCTCCGGCTCAGAGACGACCATGTGGCGTTCATGGGCTGCACACAGTTGAATTTAGCGGTAAATTTATCCATTGTGAAGGTGTCAGTCACAAGGCATCAAAAGGGAAAAACTTACCAGATCTGTGTTGTTCCAGAACCAGATGGAAGTGCCTTCTAAAGGGTCGCCCGTGAAGTCCGAGTTGTTTTCTGCGCCAATGAAACAACACAAAACAAATTCAAAGCACTTTTGTTGTTGTCCTAGTAAAGACTCGGTCGAACTCGAACGGCGGCTCCCTCCCTCACCGAGGACGGTGGGCGCCATGCAGAGGCAGTCGTATTGCGTGACATGCTCCTCCTCAAAGTCCGCGTTGATGGGGTAGTGGTGCGCCAGCTTAATCATCTTCTTGAAGGCGTCGTAGATGAAGATGAAGCTGATAAGGGCCGAGAAGCCTTCCTCAGTGAAGCGCGTGAAATATTTGACCAGGTAGCTGGCGTCGGTGGCCACCAGCAACAGGCACAGAAATGCCGACCACAGGCCGATCCACAGGCGGAACTCCAGGTAGTTGAATTCGTTGTCCCTGTTTTTTTTTTTTTGTGGCACAAGGACAAAGCGGTAGGTGAAGTGAATAAAAAGTTGGAATGTCACGAGAATAAACTTTTATTATAATGAGAATACAGTCGAATTGTTACGCGAAAATAAAGTCAGGGAAGACCAGTATTATGATAAAATATTTGGAATGTTATGGAAAAAAAACATTCTTCAGCATTTGAGTACAACTTTTTTTCTGGCAAAGAAAATCTTTAATGTTATGATAATAAAGTCGTTAACGAGAGAGAAAATTTACAATGGCGTGAGATATTAGACAAAGTTACATATTACAACAATACGACGAGAATACTTTGTGAAAAAGTTGTAAAATTACAAGAATGAATAAATAATAATAAATAAATTTGTGTTATTACAAGAAATTTGTCAAATTAATATGAGAATAAAGAAATGTTTTAGTGAGGAAGAAAATTGGCAAAGTTGCAAGAATAAATTTGCATTAAAACTAGAAAAAATTTTCAGTGGTAAGAAAATAATGCTGTAACAAAAAGTTTGGACTCTTGCAAGAATAAACTATCATTACGATAAAAACGTTGGAATTTTGTGAGAATTAAGTTGCATATGAATAGAATAAAAATATGCTATGAGAAAAAGTATCAAGCCAAAAAGATACGTAAACATACCAGACGTTTTTTTTTAACGAAAAAAAGAGTTGTAATGATATGATAATAAATGTGTACAAATGAGAGAAAAATTAATATTATGTGGAAGCTGTGTTTTCCAAACCAGCAACGAGAATGAACTTGAAAAAGTGGGAATGTTATAAGAATAACGTCATTTTTTTCGACAGGGGCTGTGTACAGTAACACTGACTTGCTGAAATTGAAGAGCAGACGTTCAAAGACGAGGACGGGCCCGGTGCTGCTGAGGATGGTGAGGGGCTGGCCGGCCAGCAGGCAGAAGACGCCGCCCGCTATGGCCGTGCCCAGGAAGCTCTCCAGAACACCCTGAAAGCCACACCGACATTAGCGGTGGCAAGCAAGTCAGAACAAACGTACCAAAGTTGACTTTTTCACTTTATTCCACCTTTTGTTTTCTACTGACTGAAAGTAACTTTTTTTTTTTATCCGTCTATTTGATAAGAACTTTCAGTACTTTCCTACTCTACTTTCTGGAATTTGTGTTGCGTGCCCGTCTGACCTGCATATTCTCCGTGGCGTCTCCCAGCAGCCCACCAAAGGTGATGGCATTGGTGACGGTGCCCAGGTAGATAAACAAGATGGCAGACAGGGCCTGGATGTGGAAGGCGTCGGTGATGTCGCTGAGCAAGAAAGGCGCTTTTCTTTTGATGTCCAGCAGAAGGCCGCCACAAAACCTGAATGACACAAAATCGTAAGAAAATGGGATTTAAAACAACTTTATTTCATTTGATTATTTTTTTTTTTCCACAGTCTGTGGTGACATCAGACCTTCCTGTCTTCTCTAGCTCCTCGCCCACGGCGTGCCCGCCTTCTCCGTGACCGCCGTCGTGAAGCGTGTCTCCGTTCATCTGAGTGTCAGTGCCCGCATACATGTTTTTTCTGAAATACGCAAGTTGGTAAAAAAGCGATCAATGACCATGCTCGGGGAAAAATACTCAAGCGGGGGAAGAACGCTGTAATCTTATGTACATTTGTATTACACAGGGAAATACAGCAAGTTTATAAAAAAAAAAATAAAAGAGTTACGTAAGTCGGAGTAATAATAGAAAAAAAAATACGAAAATAAAGTTGTATTTTAAAAGATAAAAGTTTGACTGTTCCAAGAATGAAGTTGAATTCTTATTCGAAGTCAGACTCAAGACCATGGTCTCAGATTTGGATAGATCAGATCTGCTGCGAACTGCTCCAGTGAGAGTTGGAGATCACGGCTTGAAAAAGCCAACAGTGCCACATCATCAGCAAAAAGCAGAGATGCAATACTGAGGCCATCAAACTGGACCCCCTCATTGCCTTCGCTGCGCCTAGAAATTCTGTCCATTAAAGTTATGAAGCGAATCGGTGACTCAGGGAAGCCTTGGCGGAGTCCAAGGATCACTAGAAACAACGGTGGTACAGGGACCGAACAGCTTGAGTTCACAGGCCCGATACCTGGTACCACCAGAGCACATCCCACAAGATCCCTCGGGCTACACGGTCGAATGCCTTCTCCAAGTCCACAGAGGACATGTAGCCTGGTTGGGCAAAGTCCAATGCCGCTTCGAGGACCCTGCACCGGGTATAGAGCGTCCACTGGTCCACTGTTCCACGGCCGGGACGAAAACTACACCGCAACTCCTGAAGCTGAGATTTGACCTCTTCACGGTCCCTCCTCTCCAGCACCGCTAAATGGATCTTACCGAGGAGGCTGAGGAGTGTGATTCCTCTGGAATTGGCTCTGCCAATCCAGAGGCTTGTCTCCATTGTCCACACAATGCTGGAGAGGCGAGTTCCTCCCAACCGCGGCCTTCCAGGTCACACTGTCATCGCACACGTGAACATTGGAGTCTGCCAGAAGAATGACTAAGTGCCCAGGGGGAGCGCTCTCCATCATCTAAAAAGGGTGGTGGGCACTCTGAAGTGCTGTTTGGTGTGTAACTGACATACTGTGTCTCCTGGTATAGCAGCTGTACTGAGGCAGACAGAGTGAGGCTTCAGAGGACAGTCAAAACAGCGTTGAGCATTATTGGATGCCCTCTCCCCTCCCAGGCATTACAGGTGCATCAACACAAAGACAACCAGACTAAAAAACTGTTTCTTCCCGAGAGCAATTTCCATGCTGAACTCTCGCACCCAACTATCGCAACTTAATGTGGCACCCAGTGCACTTAACACTCTTTTTGCGTGTTTGTTTTTTATTTTTAATTATTCTATTCATTTTATTTTTATTATTTAGATTTGCACTGGAAAGGGGAGCTCTCCAATCTTGTTGTACACTGACTATAATGACAATAAAGGGCATTGTGATTCTAATAAGCACAAACACTCAGGCCCCGTCCCCCCCAGGCTACCCTCTCGTCCAGTGGGGTGAACCCCAATGGACAGGCGCAAAGTCGAGGGGGGCAATTAGTAATCCCACACCTTCTCTGCACCTCTGACCTTGAGTATATGAAATAATTTTGTTTAATTATCAATTTTATGGGAATCACGTTGTATTTTACAAGAACTAATGAAACATTGCAACAAAGACAAATTAGTGAGAGAGACGTTTGTCATAATTTTACAAGACTTAATTTGTATTTTAAGAGAAAAAAAAAGTTCCGTTCCAAGAATAAAGTTGTATTACTACAAAAAATTTGGCATACACTTTGACACTATAGCGGTACAGTTACGAGAATAGACATTTCTGAGAAGAAAAAAATTAACGTTGCGACAAACGTTGCGATAGAGATAATATGAAAACAAAGTTCTTTTGCGACAGGGAAAAGTCTCAATATTCTTAGAATAGAGTCATTTTTACATGCTTTCTGCTTCTGCCATTTTTCAAAATTCTTTCGCTTCAGCGCCGTGACTCTCGAGCGCTATGAATTCGCGTAGTGACAAGCACAGGCATTTGGAGGGACCTTTTGTCCGAAGACGGCAGCGTTTTGGGCGGTTCAATCCGAATGGCGGGATCCCACTCGCCGGGAGGCAGAACGATCACCTCGTCCAAGAACTCGTCGATGCCGGCCAGCAGGTCTTGCCGGTCCTTGGCCTTGTATGCGATATCGTGGAACACCTGCATGTGACACAATTACATAGTTATTATCATTATCATTATTGCTACCCTAGTTGTTGTGTAAATAAAGTCAATAAATATGAAATGCTCCCAAAAAAGGGTATTTATATCTTACCAATTACTTTTATTGTTTACATTTAACATTATATTTTAATTATTTTGCTATACATTTTTTAACTTAAATCCGTGGTTCTTAAACGTTTTACACCAAGAATCACTGGAAAAAAACCTCCAAGTTCTCCAAGTAGCGCCCTAAAACCAATCAGTAAAAAGCACAAGAATAATACACTGGTGTCCATAAAAAAAAGCATTATTCCTAAAAAAGGACATTTATTGTTATTGTAAGCCACTGTAATGCTGTGCCGTTTAAAAATTAGCATTGTGCTTAATTGTAATACAATAAGCAAACTACTACTTAAACAATTACTCAAACAAAATACATTGCAGCTAAGGGTTAAACAAACAATGCACTAAATAAATAAATAAATGGGTGTCAAAGATTCAATGTGAACGTTTAGAAATTAAAAGTTAAAATAAATACAACTGTATTTGGGCAGTGATTGTTTGACATACCACTAGAGGGAGCATGCATACCACGAGCAGCACTCGTACCACACTTTAAGAACCACTGACTTAAATTATTCATGGATTGTTGTTATTTTTTTTCGTTAGTTTTTTTAAATACAACTTAAATCTCACCTCGTCAAACAAAAAGGTGGTAGGTTGGAGGAGTTATTATTATTATTTCTTTTTAAATTGTCATTTTTCCTTGCAATAAATCCCACCTCGTCCGACATGAGCGTAGCGATGGCTCGTCCGATCTCGTGATACGACTTGGCTTTACCTTTGGGCCCGAGCAGGACAAATAAAAATCTGCAAATGTAGACCATAAAAATGATTACATTTTATCTTTGCATTGAAGTATGAAAGCATTATGAAAAAGGCAAAGAATTTGGATCAACTGGTGTGCCTACGTTAACCAAATGCTGTTCAAATGGCCACTGGAAACATTTAGTAATGTTTTTCCCAATCGACCTACCTCGTGGGAACGGGGACTTCGGTCAGGGCGCCGAGCATGACGGCCTGTTGCAGACGCACAAAGGCCACGAAGGGCGCGTCCAGGAAGTCCACTTCGCCCACCAGCACGTTGGAGGCCTCTGCGTCCCTGGGCAACTTCTTCATGAACTTGTTCCTCAGCTACGAAACAAACAATTAAGACAATTGTAAGTGGTGTTCATCAAGGACTTCTTCAAGTCCCCTTTTCAGTTAAAATAGAAAATAACTGGAAGGGGTGTCTTGTGTCAGACACCTGCTCAGTCAGCATTTCAAAAACAAAGCACCCCGAAATTGGTTGATTGGAGGGGGCTGATCCACCTGAGGTGGCGGGGGACATCCAGAGTAATAATTTTAATTAAGTTTGTCCAGTAAGTGACCTTGATCGGGATAAGCTGAAGTATAAAATTATTTCATTGTAAAACTCTAATATCCATATTGTAATTTTTTTTGTTCCCCAGCTTCTGTGGTTGCAGCAACATGTGATGGTGCATTTGTTTATTTTTTATCTGTAGTAACCACTTTCCACCGAGATATACAGTAATACCGTTGAAAGAAATGACATGGAGTTATCTTACAATAAGGCTCACGAGGTCATAAAATCTGTCTCATGATAGCCATTTGTCTTCTAGTGTGAGTAGCAATAAATTAAAGCAGTAGCCCGCAAACTAATAAACGGAGGTGCCGACATGAAAATGGCTCACGTGCTATTATTTATTTAACATTTTTATTTTAATATCACCAATGAATAGTTATAACTTTATAATAAACAAGTATAGTAATAAAAATTGAGCTATGTTAAGTCCAAGGTCAGGAAGCCGGTTGACTGAACCAGTGTACTGCAGTACACTACGAAACTATTAGGAGAGAGACAATGTTATCAGTGTTGTGAAGTCACATAATCATGTTAGCTTATCGGCAAAAAGTTTGACCCCAAAAGTGAAATTCACAACACAATAGAGCTAATCAGATACAATGTATTCATTTAGATACTGTATATGAACTTGGTAAACCTCCACCAAGGCCAAACAATACAACAAAAAGTAAGCTGGCCCCCTCATGAAATAAAGATGAGCTGGCGACTTAAATACGTTGACGGGACGTCATCACAGTAGGGACGGCGCTTCACTGGGGCTACGAGGTGCTATACGAGGTCCGAAGTTTGTGTAGCCGCAGTTAAGCTCCTTCAGAATTTTAACATCTATTGCTGAATTATTTTCTCAGCCCACCTCCAAATCCTCCAGCCATGCCTCGACCTCATGTTCATCATTGGTGTGCATTTTAGCAGTCCACTGCAAACATACATTCACACTCACCTGGTCTTTCTCCGGCTTGTCAGAGATGTCGTTGAGGCTGCTGGAGGTCAGATTCCGGTGGGTGGTGGTGGGACTATCTGTTCAAAACACACATGGACCGTGAGGAGTACACCTGACACAACTTCCTTCCGCCAGGGAGAAGGAGGAGAGAGGGGCTGCCACGTGGGATCAAACAGTCTTAAACAGACAAAGCAAAAGAACCCGAAGAACCAGCAGACCACCACCAACAATTCATGCAAACCTGAAAGTTGTTGTCTTCTAGCAATGTCTGGAAAATTAGATTTTTTTCAGTAATATCGGCCATGGGAGAGCCTATAAAGCTTTCAAAAAAGGTATTATTTTGAACATCTTACGCTCTTCACAGTACACTGGCAAAGCAAGATTTCTAATGGGTGGCACAGTATTTGTCAAGCAATCACCCTTCAATTGTAGGCTGATTTAACATTTAGCTTAGCATTGCTATTTTGCCAAATGGATCGTAAAATGTATCCCGTTTGAGAATGACAGTGCTGTCACACCCGATCTAATCGGTGCTCATCAGCAGCTGCTGACTTGAAACTTTTCAGCTGTCCTCCACGCACGGTCATTGCGCTCATCATCGGTGTCACTACAGCATTGTGGGTAATAACGCCTTTGTCAGTGTGATGCAGCCTCGGGGGGAATTCCTCACGGATGCTAAGTTGCCAGGATGCACCATAAAAGGGTTATTAACAAAATCTAACGAGTCAAGCTAGATGTTAAAATATATCACATGCTCAAATATTATTTAAAATTTTACATTACGAATGCTCAATGTCAGTGACCCTCATTGGACACACCAAATGAAATTCAATACAAAACATTTTGTCAACCTCCACCAAGGCCAAAGTTAGTTAACAGTTCAGTTACACATTCTAAACTAACACGCTAAATTAAAAAAAAAAAGAGTACTATTATAAACAACAAATAACAACCAACCGAATAACAAAAGACCAGCAGTCAATTAGAAACATAGAGAGCAATCTAACCATCAACTAGCAACTAGCTACCAATTAAAGAGACTAGCTAGCTAATCAACAACAAATTAGCTGATAACCAATAAATTATTAACTAACTATGTAACCTAACTAGCTATCATAAGTTAACATGATGTGTAACTAGCTAATAGCTACCCAAATGAGTAGCTAGCTAGAACTAGGTAACGGTATATGAAACCAAATACTGACAACCAAATAAACTAATAATTAAATAGCCTGAATTAACTGAAAAAATAACTAATAAATATTGACAACTAACGAACCAACTAATTAATACATACGAGTTCATAAGAAATCTAAAAGGCTGTCACTTAGCTACTCAAAATGACTATCTAAAAAATACAAATCAAACAGCTAACATGCTAACTAGCTAACAAACAAACATTTAACAAAACGCCAACCACTAATTAACATACTGCCAAACTAACCAGCAACTAACTAACAAATACCGTCAATCAACTAGCTAACTTTCATAACATAACACTAGGTGGGGGTAATATTAGACTCGTTGCGTTTTGAGGAATTGAGCAAATTAAGCCCATATGACAAAGTGGCTTGAAGCGCACGTGCGATAGGTAATGAAGACAACTAATGTATTGCGTTCAAACCGGAGCTCTAAACGGCGTCCACACACTTTGTGATCTGGCTTGTGTTTGTTGTGTCAGTGAGGCGGACTTACTGAGCCAATCCATGCTGGCGCTCCTTTGACTCTGCAAGTCCTCCATTGAGATGCCGCTCGACAGGCACGTCACGGAGGTCTCCAGAGGACTACGGGCTTCGTTTAGTATGTGTGTTTGTTTTAGTAGCAGGTTAGCGATCCGGTCCAACAGAGATGACGGACGGGGGGAAAGAAAGAGACAGGGAAGGGAGAAGCCACACACCCAGAAAGTGAAAAGTGAGCCCGCCCAGCCAAAAGCAGATGATGAGTAGTACCCAAATCAAGTCAAATAGATGCTACAGTGGAACCTCTAAAGTCATTGGGGTGGGGGGGGCTTTGTTTAATGTCCTAGTGTTGGACCAATTAACTAGCTAACGAATCAATATCCGGAAGTTTAGAACTAACAAATTAACCAACATCGTCCAGCGAACTAACTGCTGACTAATAATAACCACACATGCTAATAGTTCTTCTCCTCTGTAATAATAATACTATCCATTAATCTAAATAACTGGCTAATTAACTAACTAAAAAAAATGGCCACGGATCAAGGTTGACTGACAATGGCTAACAAATACCAGCTAATTAACCACAATCTTACCAACAAATGATACCAAACTAACAAATGATAACTTCTGGACGGCTTCTAAGAAATTCTGGTCCACCATCCGGCATCTCAGGAGGGCCAGATAGTTGGGAATCGGTGGAGAACAATACTTGGAAGACCTCCTCAATTCTACCAACATGCCTTCTCACGAGGAAACAGAGTCTGGGGTCTCTGAGGCGGGCTTTCGTATCTCTGGGTTTGATGTCACAGAGGTGGTTAAAAAGTTCCTCGGAGGCAAGGCCCCAGCGGTGGATGCCATCTAGCCAGAGTCTAGATGTTGTGGGGGTGTTCTGGTTGACACCCCTCTACAACATTGCATGGATATCAGGGACAGTGCCTCTGGATTGGCAGAACGGGGTGGGAGTCCCCCTTTTGGTGCATAAGGAGTTGGCTCAACCAGTCAACATGTGCTTTGTGGACTTGGTTAAGCCATTCAAACCGTATACCCCAAGAGATCTTGTGGGGGCTGCTTCAGGAGTATAGGGTTTCAATCCCCCTAAAACGGCTGTTTGGTCCTGGTACCACTGATGTCAGAGTATGGTCAGGATGGCCGACAGTAAGTCGGATTGGTTTCCATTGAGGGTTGGACTCCACCAAAAGTGCCCCTTTGTCACTGATTCTGTTCATAACTTTTATGGACACAATTTCTAGGCTTAACCATGGTGCTGAGGGGGTCCGGTTTGCAGTTTGGTGGCCACAGAATTGCATCTCTGCTTTATGCAGATGATGTGGCGCTGTTGGCTTCTTTTAGCCGTGATATCCAACTCTCACTCGAGAGGTTTACAGCCGATTAAGAAGCGGTTGGGATGAAGTCCTCAGTCGGAAAACGGTGGAGTGCGCTCTCCTATTCGGGTACGAGATCCTGCCCCAAGCTGAGCAGTGCAAGTATCTTGGGGTCTTGGTCATGAGTGAGGGAAAGGTTGGAGCGTGAGATCGGCCCAGCGCCTCTCCATTTATCGCTCGCTCTACGTTCCTACTCTCACATATGGTCACGAGCTGTGGGTCGTGGCAGAAAGAACAAGATCTCGTTTACAAGCGTCAGAAAATAGTTTCCCTTGTAGGGAGTCTGGACTCTCCCTTAGAGATCAGGTGAGAAGCTCGGTAACCCGAGAGGGACTCAGTCGAGCCGCTGCTCCTCCGCGTTGAGAGGAGCCGGATGAGGTGGCTCGGGCATCTGCTAACGATGCCAACACGGTGCCTCTCTCGTGAGCTGTTCCGGGCATGTCCCACTGGGAAGAACCTCCGAGGACGACCCAGGACACGCTGGAGAGACGACGTCTCCCGGTTGGCGTGGGAACACTTTGGGATCCCCCGGGAGGAGCTGGACGAAGTGGCTGGGGAGAGAGAAGTCTGGGCTTCCCTGCTGAAGCTGCTGCTCTTGAGACCCGACCTCGGTTAAGTGAAATAGAATGAATTAATGAATATTCACTAACATTTTACCAAAAATTTACAATTATTTTAATGTAGTATCATAAGAATTAATATATTTTTAAATTTTAATTTATTAAATGACTTTGCATAATAATGATAATTACATTTTTCAAACTTATTTTTCATGTCATTTTTTTTTGTCCCCATAGGGTGGGAGTGCAAGCTGGAAGTGTCTGAGAGGTTCCACTGTACTTGATGATGACAGCACACGCAAACAGTACAAGTCTTTGGAAAGAAGCACTTTTATCCTTAAATGAGGTCACCAGCGAGATGTGGTCAAAACGACGGCTGGATAAGAGGCCGGAGCTCATCCTTGGACAGGGAGTCATAAATGAATGTGATAAAATGCTGGCTCATAAATAACTTTCCAAAGACTTGCCGACTGCGCACAGATTCAACAACATGCTTATTCAGACGTGCATCGCTCGCAGGCACTGTCACTTTTCAACATCCAACATCCAATTCAGAATATTACAAGAAAAAAAAAGACGAGCCTTTTTAGGAATCCATCTGTATAAAGCTATTATATGATCAGATGGAGAAAAATGTGCAAAATACAGCAATAACAATTGTGATTGAACATATTCATTCAAGTAGATTGCAGTGGATCATAATGGGAGCTCTTTTGTGTGACTAAATAAAGCAAGCAAACAACTGTTTGCATGATGCAGGGCAGTTTGCACCGTTCCAATAATGAACTTTTCAAGGTTTAATTAAAGAGAGCGTCGGAAATGGAGTGGGGAAAAAAAGTGACAGCTCATCCTGCCTACTCGTCTACAACATTCAAAAGCTTCTGTTACAAATGAACACGTTAAAAGCAACTCAGTAAAACAGTTAGAAACCCGCATGTTTTGACTTTTTTTTATTTTTTTTTTTTTATACACGAGAGTTACAGACGGCGTATTCAGCAATGCGATTTGCGTACGCTGAAAATACCAACGGGTTGATTCTTTACATTATTTTCCATTTTATTATTATTAGACTTTACGCAGATCGGATCGGCAGATATTTTGCATTTCACGCAAAATCAATGACATGACTGCACGGTGCATAATTTGCCGATCCATCATCGACGTCATTGATCAGACGTGCAAAACACGACAACAAAACAATGTCACTCGCTCAAGATACGCTCGGTGCTGCCATGGTTAATAATCCAAGGTTACTCAGCATACACAGTCAGATTTTGGTTCAGAATTTGTGTTTTGTTTTGAATTTTTTTTTTCCCAAGGCCCACTAATTTTGGCTATTTGTGGGCCGGGCCAGACCGAATCCCCCGCGAATAGCGCAAGCCGACTTTAAAGTAAAGAAATTAATGTTTTAAACAGATTGGATAGATTGGTCCATCTTCTGACCAGATCGATCGATGATCGGTTATCAATTTTTTTTTCAACTTGCTGACGGGTGATCGGTTCCAAAATCTGTATGTATTTGGGTGCTTTTTACTTTTCTTTTTTTGGGAATGATTGAAACGTCCTTTTCTTTCATTTCAATGGGCAAAGATTTGATTTAATTTGAGTCGTAAATTACAGCACCGCTGACGTCAAGATGAACTTAATTGTTGGACGTGTTCATCACTCAGGTTTAAAAATCAAGTATGAAATTGAATGTTAATAGTTAGTTTTAATTGAGTATAAAAAGCTTTTTTAAAGCTCAACTACAACGAACAAGCAGCACTTTTAGGTGCCTTGTTAGTCACTATTGTGTAGCGTGCTGTAGATGCATATCTTGCATGTGTGGCGCTCCTGAGTGGCTTTTAAAGAAATTCAAGAGGACCCCGCTGGAGACTGCAGCAGACTGGCATGATTGAGTATTACCGTTCTCCTGGTTGGAAAAGAGCCTACTTGCACTGGAGACCGTCTTGCCGATGTCGGCCAGCGAGCGCAGGTTGGACTTCTTGGTCTGGTGGCGATGCCTGCGCAGCAACGTGAACATCACCTTGTCCTTCAGCTCGGCCTTCAGCTGGCCGCTCTCCACCTGGTTGTCCGTAATTAGCTCTGGAACAACAGTGTCATTTTAGCATTTCAAAAAAAAAAAAAAAATTAAAAAAAAGGGGGAAAATGACCTGCCCCCAAAAAGCAGTAATATTACATTATAATACGCCAATTTTTTTATACAGTCAGATTTCTAGTAGTATTAATCACCCCCCAAAATGTTACAGAGAATACATTTAGCTAATTTGATTTTGTCATTTTACAAGAATAAAAAGATGAAGAGAAAAAAGTAGAATTTTTTACCTAAATATCCTCATAATTATTATAATTATTAACAGGGATAATTTAAAATAAAAGAAAGATTATATATATTTTTCACTACTAACCCTGGACAAGAGAAAAAAAGTTGTCATTCTGCGAGAATAAAAGTGCAATATGAGAAAAATTGCAGTTTTAGGACATTTTATGAACGAAATATGCTATTACAGGAAAAAAATATAATATTACAAGACACAAATATTAGTTTGAAGGTCATTTGAGAAAAATGACACTTTTTTTACAATAATAAATTTGTAATAGTAGAATATGGAATTAATCTTTATTTCAAATTAATTCATAACATTACAAGATACAAGTTTACATTTTCTAATGGAAAAAAACTGTTAAGGTATGAAATTTGTAATTTCACAAAAATAATTTTAGGAGAATTATTTTCAGAAAAAGGATATAATTGTAATGATTATTAAAAAAAAAGTGCAATTTTACTAGGATAAAATTGTTACTTAAGACGATATGTTGCAATCACACTGGGGGGAGGGGGCAAAGTAACATTAAGTGAAGATTAAAAAAAGAGAAAAAGCTTTAACACAATAACCAGAAAAAGTTAACAACGAAGTTAAACTATTACAAGAAAAAAGCTGCGACTTTCATGAAAAGTTGCAATCACAATTTAGAGCTAAATGAAATGAGTTGTGATCGCATTTTACTGAATTCACAGCAAACATAAACAAAGCAAAGTGTTAATTGCAATAAGTGGCTTGTTTTGGTGCTTTTTGTGACATGACACATCAATTCAAAGATGTCGCGTTTATCCTATTTTCAAACGACAACGCTGACAGACCGGCGAGGAGCCTCCGGGTAAGGGGATCTCAAGCCACGATGGCGAATGGGCTCAAAGCAAGAGGCCCATGCAGTGCGCTCAATTACTTCACATTAATCACTGCTCGCGGGCACTCTTCCTCCTCTCTTGCAAGTTTGGGTGGTGGCGTGAGAGGACGTCATCGTCCCTTCAAACCGCAAAGGAGCGAGACCTTCACTGGCCTCTTAAAATAAAAAGAAAGAGTGCACCAATTGCTGAAACGCCGCACGCACCGGCCAGTTGCGGACAAACTCAAAAGCGCTTTCATTTGACAAACATGTATTTGTCAAGTCCCCTGACCTAGCCTGACATGAGATGACGTTACGTCAAACACAAAAGGTTTCGCTTAGATGTGTGTTACGTTACTTGTCATCACTCGTCACGGGGCATTACGCGCTTATATTTATTCACGCCGTTTTGTTTAATCTGCTTATGTAATGTGATCATATATCGCATAAGGTTTTGTTACGTTGTGGTATTCTGTGTCAAGTTGTATTGCATTGTGTTACATGACGTTTCGTTACATATTGTTGTGTTACATTACATTTAGTAACGTAAGGTTTAGTTACCCTGTTAGGTTACACTGGATAATGTCATGTTACGTTACATGTCATGACCATTAAGTTACATTCTTTTACGTTACATGCCATTAAAGGCCAAATATGAAGTAAACTTGAACCACCGTATTTTGAGTCATAAATCTATTTTAAGAATACTCGCAATAGTTTTTTTTAACGACAAAAAAAATGCTCAAGAACAAGTAAACACTATTTTGAAACACTACTAGCATTACAAAAGTCTGTTCATGTTTCAAGTGAGATTAAGTTCAAATCAAATATAAAATCAACACTGTTACTACAATTTTGAAGATTCACTGATGATTGTCAGGCATCTACCGGCCACATAATTGGCAACGTATAGGTCGGATGTAACGTTCATTTTGCTGACGCATCAGGTACATAAAGCGTTTTGTTACAGCTCCAGCTGTAGTGAAATGCGCGATATAAATAAAGTTGCATTGTATCGGATTTATAACCTCCACATATAAAAGACGACCGGATCGGATTTAAAAAAAAAAAAAAAAGGGAATTGTACTGTACATGCCACATTGAATATCTTAAGTACCAAAAAAGACAAAATATCTGAATTAAGCTGCATTGTGCTCCATGACATCACATTCCATTGTTGCGCTGTGGGACTTAGCGTTAAATTCCATTAGGCTGTGCTCTGTTATGTTCCATTGGCTTTAGTGATGCTCGGTTCGGTTCATTGAGTGCATCGGCGCGCAACAGCTACTCACCGACCACCTGAGGCAAGGTGGACGCCTCCATGTCCAGCATGATTGTGCCTTTCTCAATGCAGGTGCGTAGCTCAAACAGGCTGTGCAGGGACAAGGTGGCCACGTGAGGTTTGCTCCAGCGCTCACCGCCTTTCTCCACCTTCTCCTCAAACTTGATCCACCTGGAGACATAACAATGTCATTTCCGATGACCGCGTACTTCCGTTGAGGCAAGGATTTTTATTTGGGGAATCATGCGGCCAAGATAGTATTAATGAGTTAAAGAATGTTTTAATAAGTTACAGCTCTCCTGGAACGTACAACGGGGGTTCACAGTATTGTTGTTTTTTTTCTTTTCAACCGTATTTAATAGAAACCATTTTTTTTTTTAAAACAGAAAAACAACATCAAATGGGTCCTATGACCCCGACCCCCCTTCTTCCGAAGGCAAGTGAACAGGCCCCAAGTATCTGCGCTGTATTAGCTCCACATTGGCCGTGAGTTCCAAGTTGCATGTGGACGCCTACCAGCCAGCAGCAAACCAACAATCTTTTCATGCGTGGACTGCATTTTTTAAGCAGTGAGCCCATCTTGTCAGTCTTTGAGGTTTTGCTTTTTCTTTTTTTTTTCAAAAATTAGAGTTTCCCATAATTACATTATTGCTTTTTACTCCTCTGCGATGTCCAGCCCTTCTTTTTATGTTGCGTGACTTGGCCTCCTGCGCCCATTTTGTCACCTGGGACCAGTCAGAAAGGAAACACCAGCGCCCAGCGCCATCCTTACCTGGCCGTCTCCTTCCACTCCAACTCCTGGCCATCCACCGAAAGCAGCTCGTCCAGCTCGGTGAAGAGCTGCGGGGGCGGCGGTCCATCGTCTTCCTCGCCGAGGATGAAGCGGATCCTCTCGGCGGCCGGAGAGACTGCAGAAATGGGGAAGATACTCCGTGTCAAGGGGCGGCGGGGGGCCTCCGGATCGAACTCGAGGGGAGGCGGCGGAGGAGGTGGCAGAATAGGTATGATCACCATGGCCACCTCCTCGCCCTTCTCCTCCGCATCCTCCTCTTTCTCCTCCTGGTTGTTATTATTGGTGGACATTTTTAATAAATAAAGCCCACCCCCCTTTATCCTGAGGTTGGATTCTTCAGGTGCAAGTCACAAGCAGAGTGCTCATGAGAGACCCTGGAAGTGACAGAGCCTCTCAGCTGCTTTGTGCAACAGGTAGGAGGAGGAGAGGGGGAGTTTTTTCGGCTATACCGCCTCAGTGCCAGCGTACCCCCCCTCGCTGTTGGCCATTGGCTTGGCCGGCTGCCCCCGGGAGCCCCTCAGTGACAATTAGGAAAGGCTTCGCAAACTGGCCCATTCTTCAGGCCCGGCCGGCTTTGGCTTCCTCTCCTCCTCCCGGCTCGTTCTCATTTGAATATTTAGCAAAGAGACGAGGTGAAAACTCAACGGGGGCGTTCGGAAATAATCGTTTTCATGAACTCGGTAGGCGTCAGTAAACACTCGCATGAGAGTCGCAATGAAGTTCAAATGACAGTTACATAAAAGTCGAGTCGCTCAAACCTCCTTTTGAGCTCTCATACAATCCAAAATCTGTTGCCTTCTTGTCTTGACATAGAGGTTAGTGATTGGTTGGGAATTGCGACTGGAAGTTTTGGCCAATTAATCAAAACACATTAATAGATCAGCAATTAAAGTTGACGACAATTTGACTCGAGACAGCTAGCGAAGGACACAAATCGACCAAGGTCCTTTTTGATCGCTGCTATCTCAGTCTTTTTACATCTAGCATGACCCAAATTCAATTGGATTCCTTCCTTGATAATGCAAGAACCCTCAAAAGTTGGGACAGGTGATGCCACGGAGACAAGGGCCCACATGCCAAATAAAAAGTATTGAAAATGACCCACAATCTCCTGCTTCAAAGAGTCAACATCAAAAGGCTTCTTGAAGTGATATTCGCAATAATCCCTGAAAATCGGACGATCAGTTGGGAACATTCGTCCTAAAAGTCACATCACCGGATACGTTGAACCCCTTCACAGTAATGTAGTGCATATTACGATATAAACAGAAAATGAACGCAAGTATTTCTCAATAGCTTGGTTCGTCCCTTAACAAAGCTAAATTGTTTTGTTTTAAAGCCGATACTTTGTAACTTTGGCAGATTTCAAAGTTAAAACTATGATGCTAGAGAGTGGCAACAAACACTAACAACATTTCTCACGCTATTATTTTCTCTCTAGACACTAATTTGCTGTTTATAGTTTTGTATTTTCCGCTGAAATGCGCGTCCTGACACATTTCTGTAAAAAGTGTAGGCTACCGTCCCAACTAAGCACTTGTTTCTTATGTATAGTAAATTTCACACTAAGTATTTTATTCTCACTTTACTGGGACCAAATCTAGACTGTTTAGAGTATGATGTTCTCCACAAAATTGACTGTGTACAATCCCCCAAAATGTGACAAACTAAGTGTACCCAACAATTCATTCTTTCACCTCAGCCTCCTTGAAAAAAAAATACAAATATGGCTTGTACATTTGTCACAGCACTGACAAGTTGTCAAATTTGAATAATTAAAAAAAAAAAAAAAAAAAATCACCCCATTTTCCTCTGCTTGCTAACGCTGAGGGCACGTCTACTAAACGTGAATGAAAACCACAATCACCTGCGAAGCAAATACCACTACTACAACCCAGAAAAAAATGGATGCCACTTCGTCTAGCGTCTTTCTTATTCTTACGCTTCACTACAAGTATGATCCAAACCCTCAGGTGGCTGCGATATCCCCCGGCAGGTCGTCATGGGTCTTTTCCACGCCGCTGCAACGGGGCGCTCTAATTCAACCTCGCCAACTTAAAGCCCCTGTCCACAAACTGATAACGGCTTCAGAATGTTTCAAGATTTTTTTTTTCAGCCCGCTCTTCCGCCTTCTCTCTGTTGAATTGCGTTGAATCGTCGGCAATGTGAACGAAGGCTCTCCAGTTCTTATATCGAGGGGGATGGGTGGCAGATCTAATGTAATGTTTGATTAGAGTACCTCCGGTCTGATTCCAAATTCACAGGGAGCCCTCATAGGCATCCATGAGAAAATGAGGCAGCAAAGGGCCCAGGGTGCTAAGAAGCACAGTGTTACTGTCCCACTCCAGCAGTTGCTAAGCGCGAGTTGGGCTGGGGGGGGGGGTCGAAGTGGGAGGTGAGGAGGGTGAGATCCAGGGCACGGTGAAAGCAAAGAGGGGTGAGAGCACAAGCACCGAGAGGCGGAGGGGATAGAAATGAAAATCCCATCGCTCAAACGCAATTTCAAAGGCGTGTGTGCGCTCTCGCCGAGAGCCACTGAGCGCACACAAAGAGCACTTTGTCCCGGGCAGCGAAGCATCATGGGATACGAGATGCGGGGAGAATGGCCCCGCCGATGCAGAGCTTCAGCCAAAAGCTCCCGTTCGCTCTTGACATGCATCCTCCACCGAGGCTTGGCCCAATCGCCGCTGATTGTTTGGCCAAACAACGACAGGCAATAGAAAAAAATTGACACTGTCAACTCGGAATGCTTTTTCTTTTCTTCTTGACCAGCACCTAGGAAATGTTAAGCTACAACAATTAATCGAATAACTACTCAATTACAAAAAACATCCGAATAAAGTCTCTGTCTCAAAGCTTTATTTTTTTCTGATCGTGCAAGGACAAAGTTATAATATTACTGGAAGAGAAATGCAAAATTATGATTCTAAAAATATGGCAGAAAAAGTCTTAACGCTGCCAGAATAAATATAATATAATATTTGTGAAAGAAATGGAATACATTTATGATATAACGGAAAAATAAAAATGTCCTTTCACAACAATAAAGTTGCGGTATGATGAGATGTGTGACTCGGGAAGAAAAATCATTGACAAATTATTTTTGGGTTAATGACGACAAGGGGTTAATCTTCATTTTACAAGAAAACAAGTGAAAAAATATTTTTGGAGTTGTTGCGATGGTGGCAAGCCAGGAAGAAAGTGTCAGAAAAAGACTCTTCAATCTCCATAGTTTTGTAATGATTTTTCTCACTTAAAGAAAACGTGCTGCGTATCGACGTTCGCTAATTATATATCTGAATTTTATACCTGCGCTAAATGAATGAAACATACCGTAAAGTCGCTTGTAATGTGATTAGAATTAGAATTAACACAAGAATGATCACAATCAGTGATGCACATTATTGTGTAAAAAAAAAAAAACAACAACTAAAAAACAAAAAAGACAAAAAAATGAGTTAAAGGAGCCTTATTGCATGTTTGATCAATATCCAAGGACCTTTGCGTTCTTTTTTTTCATCTTGCGAGTAGACTCACGGTTACCATTTCCCATAAGTTAATTGTTTGTGGGTAATGCTGGGAGGGTCAAATGCCAACCGGGAGGAAGCAAGATGTCCTTTGCCTTGATCTCATCAACTTTCAATGTCGTCACCATCGCTTCCGAAAAAATTGGATTGAAAAACAAATAATCAAAGAACGGCTGTGGAAGAGCGGCAGTGTACCGACTGCAGGGAGAAAAAAAAAAAAAGTAAAACTTCAAACAGCAAGAATTTTTTTGGGGGGGGGATTATTATTTTAAAGGTAAAAACTAATTTTTGATGATAAAGTGACAATATTTTCAGAAAAAGGAAGCACGTAATATGCGCAAAACTATCAATCGACCTCTCTATTTATCTCTCCATCTGTATGCCCTTTCAATCAGACTGATGAAATGATAAGAGCTCAAACGACATGTGACCCGTACAACCCAGTACGTGGCGCAGCCGGACGTTTGTTGACTGTTAACAAGACGTGGTGACTTTACTCGTGCCACTTTCCTCACGCTGTTGGCGGAAAAACAAGAAGCAGCGTCACAGCCACCATATTTTTCTTTGAAAGAGGAATGAACACGAGCACGTTATCATATTACCAGAAATGAATTTTTAGATTGTGCAGTGTGTGTAAAGATAGATAGATAGAGAGACGTAAACTTTCCAAAATTAGAGTTAAAATATATTTTTTCTCGTTTTCTAAAAAGATAGAAATATAACTTATGACTTAGACATTTACAATAATACAGTTGTAAATTTAATTGTTTTTTTTTTTCTTTTTGTTGTTTTTATTTTTTTTTTTTTAAATCATGATTTATTTCTCTATTTTATCATCTGCTTTTCTGGAAGCAAATCCCAACGAAATCAATGCACCAAAGTCAACGTCAGCAAGCAGATGGGTCGCCTGTAATCTATTCTGTGATTGGATTTCTGTCCTGAAGAAAATCCCCAAACACACACACGCACATGCACGCGCACATGGCACAATCGCACACGCACGCACACACACTCAAGTACTCACACACATTAGGAGACATGTACACATTGTCAAATCCAGTTGTTGTCACACCACAATGTGCAATCAGACACCATTTGCTCCAAAGGGCCTCGAACGAGCACTCGAGTGACAACGCAATCACAAAAACAGATTAAAATCTCATTCTGAAAATTGGCCTGATCGCATTTGCATGTTAGCATTTCAGCTTGGTGTCATCCTGGAATCGCGTAAGTCACTTTTCGAGATGTACAACAGGAATTTTCCAATCATTAGGCAATAAATTAGCTCAGTCGGCATGTATTCTTCCATGGTGTTGTCGCTTGGGTTTCTGCACGGTCAAAAATAAACCAAGATTTTGTTTTCCACTCAGTGAACTCTCAGATTTTCTTCAAATTGGGAGCAAAGGTTGGAAATAATGAAAATGAAGAAAAAGACTGGAACAAACTATTTTTGTTCTAAACCACTTAATTAGCCCCCCCCCCCCCCCCAAAAAAAATAAGAACGACTGGCCAATCAAAGCGCAGCACCCAGCAGGCCATGCCCAGAGGTCTCACATGTAATTTACGTCCATTGAAATGCATTCAGGTTTTTTTTTTCCCCAAACCTTCCCAAAAAAAAAACATTCTCTTTGTCTTCCAAAATCAGAACATTTGGAGGATTCCAAAAACTTAAAAAAAAAAAAAATTAAAAAAAATAAATAAATAAATTTAAAAAAAAAAAAAGAAAAAAGAAAAAACAGGCAAAGAATTTGACAATTTGTAACAATTTTTCTCTCTGTTAAGCAAATACAAAGACATGAAAACTCAATTCTGTCAAATCGTTTGGAATCTGTGTAAAAAAGAAAACATCCATATGGGCTGGGGCCTATTGCACACATACCCTATTTAAAATATAAAAGATGAATATTTTCCCCTTTTTAACTTGACCTAACCTAACCCAATCTCTTCTTCAACAGAACTTCCAAACATCTCAACTGCGCCGGAGGGCAGAACGGCAGACCCTCCAACCGAAAAAGCAACAACGGCGCAACACACGCAGCTGCAAACACAACACGCACGCAGGAAAGAGGCGGCGGGCCAAAGGTGACAACGCCCCCCCCCAACCCCCACCCTCCCTCGGGAGATCTGAGCGGCCATTACTGCGAGCACGCTGTCAACTCAACAGTCAGCGACACACAAAAAGTCATGTGCTTTGACGCAGACGGCAACTCACTGAGGGGCTTGAGGATGCTGTTGCCGGCTTCGTCGTTAGTCTCATTGTCGGAGGCAGTCTCCGACGGACGCTCCTTCCTGTCCTTGTGGCCGGGCGTTCGCCGGCGGTGGCGCCGTCGACGCCGGTAGCTCTTGGGCACTCGCACGCCGATGTAAACGGTGTGGTGACCTGACGGCAAGGAGGGGAAAAAGATGACCACGTGGAGGAGATTGTGAAATGTCAAGACAATTGCAGCAATTAGCCGGCTTTGACATTTGAGATATTGCAAATGGACAAAAATGTCATTCACAAAGAGAACCTTGCATTGAGTTGACATTCTCATGTGGCTCATAAGTGAGTCGAGTGAGAACATTTATACATTTAAAGAGAGTTTTAAATTTTTTATTTTATTTTTTATTTTACAGGAATAAAGTTGTATTATGACAAGAATGTATTTGCCATAGTCAATATAATATGAAGCCAGTAATGAGTGCAAATACTTTGAATTTTATGGGAATAAGGTTGTCACATTAGAAAAAAAATAGTAGGTAAAAGATATTAAAAAGAAATTAAATTGTATTTTTTTTTACAATCATCAAATTCTATGCAATTTTACAAAAATTAAGTTTGTAATATTACAGGAAAAAGTTGCAATTTTATGCAATGTTTTTTAATGATGTAATTTGAAAAAGGTTAGAATTTTTTTTTTTTTATTTTACAAAAATTCTGTTGTTATTTTATTATATTATTTATTATGTACTACATTTTCGATTGCAATTTTAGAATTTTGGGGGGGAACAATACAATCAAATAGAAAATTTTACAGGAATAATATATCAATACAACAGTGAAAATTTTTTCATCATTTTACGAGAAGTACATTCTAACTTAAATTAAGAAAAGATCGTAATATGTATTTTACAACAATGCATTTGTGATGTTACAAGAAAGGGGAATTTTAAGAATAAAGTTTTCGATATCAAAAAATATATATTTTAAGAGGGTGATTATTATGGGGAAAATGTTGAAATATTAGGAGAATTCATAATATAACAAGAATAAATTATTTAAACTATACAGAAACAAATTTGCCATACTTAAATTGGAATTTTATGGGAATAAAATAAAAAATAATAATATATAAAAATCACAAAATTATGCGAGCACAGTTCTTCAGAGAATAAAGTCATCATAGTAGAAAAAAGTACGGTTATCATTTATCGCTTTCCTCAAGATGAAACTTGGTCCGAAAATAACCTTGAGCAAGGAATCTTCTCACGTGGCTCCCGACAAATGTGAGGGAGCCCAGCTTGGGCTCGTCCTGCTTACAGTACCCTGTCAGTGCAAATATTTAGAGTGAAAAAGAACTAGCACGTAATAGTGAAACTGGTCTAAATAGCGGCTCGGCGCGCCGGCACCGTTGAAGTCGCGCACCCCACGGCCAGTTTTGGTGGACGGTTGCGTTCACGCTCATTAAAGCACAAAGAACAAACCTGTTTGCTCAAAGCATGCCACTTAAGTGGACTTGAATGCCAACGTGCCAACCAATAATATTTACTATAAATGGAACAGACATCTAGACACCATTTATTCTCAGCAATGTTTGGGCATATACATTTTGTATGGAGAGCAACGCTAGCCCGAGCTAACCCGAAGCCGTGCGAGTGCATTTTAATGCCAATCTCCCAACCCATAATATTTACTACAAATGGAACAGACAGTCTGAATGCCTTCCTACTTGGCACTGTTTCACGGTATTCATTTTGTACGGCGACAACCCCTAACTGACCCTGATCACTTTTTAAGCATGGCTACAAACCCTGACCTACACTCCCACCTGAAACTCGAAACCCAACGTGAAACCCCGAACCCAGGGGTGGCCACCTCCGGTCTCCTAGAGCTCCTGTGTTACATGTTTATCTCCTCAAACACACCCGATTCAATTGATCAGCAAGCTTGACAGAAGCCTGATAAGCAGAGACTCCGGTTAAAAGTCACGCTTGTTCACTACCAGAGCATTTGGTGTCCAAGATACCTGGAACCAGAGCCGTTTGGCCTCTATGCACGCAGTACTTCCGAGTTGGCCAATCAGTGGCACGTCAAGTTTCAGTCTGGAGGTAAAAGGAACAAGCGTGCCAACAATAGCAGAGTTGATTCTGCTCATCAAAAGTGTTTGCTGCCTGCTGTAATGTCATTTAATTGCATCCAATAGGAGAGATGGCAGCAGGGTGATTTAAAACTTGGCTAAGTTTTACAGTGAAATCAGCGTGGACAAAATGAAATCGGCAGTAAGTAATGCAGATAATATACCGTCAGTTGGTAAAGAAAAAAACGCTAACTGCTGAACCTGAATTAAACGTCAAAGTGGTCTACGTGAAGCATCAGCTCACAGACGAGCCTAAACTCCACTAGAATCAGCCTATAAAGGAATCCACTCCTTTTAGCGGCTTACTCATCGCCTCCGTCCCGTTGCTTTTTTGAGAAGCAAAGCCAGGACTTTTCACTGAAACAGTGCCAACTACATCCTGCCAAACTTTACGTCCGTGCAGTTGGAGAAGGCAGCAGGTTCCTCCGGTTTCAGTCGCTTCGCAACTTGCGTCAAGTATGGACAAGCCTGCACTGGACCTTCATGGACTCTGCTGCCGAGCCCATGGCAGGTGCCGTGAAAACCGAGCTCGGTGAGGAAGCCCCTAATACGCTTTAAGCATAGCCAACTGCGACATGAACCTTGAACCTAACTGAAAGAGCAAATTCGGATCAGGTGAGGAATTCAACATAGCCAAGACAACTGAAAATGGCCAAAACAAAACTTGAGTGAGTTGCAACCTTTCAGAATCAAAACAAAACAAAAGGCTCTATGTGAGTCGCCTTGAATTCAAAAGTCGGCCTTTTAGAGTCATGTGCCTTGCCAGGAAAAAAAAAATAAAATAAACAATGGTGGTCTTTTTGTGTACAACGACATTGATTATTCTCTCCAAGGACAATGCATTGTGTTTCAGAGGGCTTTGTCCTACGACAACAAGGGTCGAATCCTGTAACATCCGTCCATGCAGGCTTTTTCTCACTCATGAGAGTCTCGGGTGAGCTGGAGCCGATCCCAGCTGACTTTGGTCACCGATCAAACAAATATTCTCACCTCAGGACAATTTAGGGGGGGGGGGGGGTCTGTCCTCATTCCTGTTCCTCAAGGGGCGGAGGACAATTGAGGGGGGGGGGGGGGGTCAGTCCTCATTCCTGTTCCTCAAGGGGCGGTGTCTTGCAGGAACAGGATTGAAGCCCCCTGATTTCGAGTCTTCAATGATGACTACTTCTCTTGGGCTTTTCCTGGCTTTTTGGGGGTGACAGCAAGGCTACTTTAGTTTTTGATCTGGTGTCAGGGATATCAAGTTTGCCTCGCCCAGGTTTAACTGGAAAGTTTCTGATGTTTGCGGGCTATATTTGAAGCCAGCATGGCCCGCACTCGGGCTGCTTAACGGGAGGCTTTGGGTTCAACAAGGATGGCACTTCATGCTTGTTTATAGGAAAACACCACAACACGAGATCAAGGGAAGTCCCGCCAGCATACGGCACGGCTCCACCCTTCTAAGAAACAACTATTACGATACGACGCCAAGAAATAAATAAATGCAGCAATGCTGACTCAGCACAAGACCAAACTGGTAAAGCGGCATGGAACTTCTGTTATGGCGCAGAAATGAATAGTCCTGCTTGTATCTTGATTCGCAATAACTCTCAGCTCGGGCTCGTAATAATCATTTTTTTCCCTAACAAATGATACGCTGTTGATGTTTTTTATGTTTGGAAAGAAACAAGAAAGCTCCGTAAAGATGTAAATAAGGCTATGTTAGATTCGTGCCAAGTCGTCATGAAGGTTTATTTCCTTTGACTAGGTTTTTACCCATGATACGGTCTGGACCTTGGACTTGGGTCGCAATTTGCTACATCTTCAGTAAGCGTGTTGTCTCAAAATTATCTTTAATTTCTGGTCAGAGAAGAAAATGCAATTGCAGTTTACTGAAGACTTTACAACACAATACAATTTTATTTATGTAGCGCATTTCACAACTGAGCAAAAAAAGACACCTTTTCCCTGAGACCACATCTGTCCTGTCTAGAGGAAATCAAAATCTGGATATCACTTAAGTTCTTGAATTTAGATGAAAAGAAGACAGAAGTTACGGTGTTTGGTCCCAGTGGCTCTTCTACTTTCAACGCTGTTGACCTCGGCCCCTTGGTATTTTCTCGAAAGCCAAATGTCTCAAACTTGGATCTGAAATTAGATCTGCAAATCAGTGCTGTTGTTTGATGCAGCTTCTTTCATTTTGGGCAGCTGGCTAAAGTGAAGCCCTTTCTTACTCAGCAGCATTTAAAAACAGTAATCTACGCCTTTGTTACATCAAGGCTTGATTACTGCAATGCAATTTAATTTGGAGTCAGCCAGTCCTCCCTCAAGCATCTCCAGTTGCACCAAAATGCTGCTGCTCGTCTTTTAACTGGAGCTCGGGAGACAATGCATTACAATACAATACAACTTTATTTCTAGAGCGCATTTCACAACGGCTGGAGCTGTATCAAAGTGATTACCATATGGTGTCATATTAATTAGTTAGAAATTAGAACACAAATTGAAACACATCAATAATAGATACCAGAAGAACAGCGACAGTCTCATTTTAAAAGTGGACAAGGAGTGGGGGGCTTGCCTAACATTTTCTGGAAGCGCATTCCATAGGGAAGGACGTATTTCCTAAGAACGCGAGTCTCTTTGTAAAGTGGAGCTGCTGTGTAATTGTTAACTTCCCACTCGACTGATGTATTTCTGTGATAGCAGCACAAACCACATTTGGGGATATTTTCCTAGCTGAGTCGTCACAAGTATCCAACTAACGTTTCCTGGATTTAAGATAGCTGACAAAAAAAACAAAAAACAAAACAAGATCTGGGTACTCGCTGTGTTTTTTGGTTTATTTGTACTTTCAATTGTGGCGATGACTGATGACGTTTCAGAAGATCGCAAGGACAGAAGAACGGACAAGAACGCAAATTGAGAAACGACTCAAGACTATGTTAGCTTTGCGCTTTTCACAAACGTGATCGCTCTCCACGTGAACATTTGAAATTCAACGCAGCCATTTGCGCAGATCGATGAGCAATAAAAGGTGAAGGAGTAAGTCTGTGTATCAGAAAGGAAGATTTGCAGCTTTGTGGGACTACTTCCTCTCCTTTCTCTCATTTGGAGAGCTGAATGAAGCCCAAGCAAGCGCTGGTTCTGGCAGGGAGGTTTGTTTAGCGCGCTGGATTTCTGAGCGGAGGCAACGGCGAGCGCCCGTCACCCACGGCAACCGGCAGCAGGAGTAGCCCGGGGACTAGATTGGCAGGTAGCCGCCGAACACGGAGCACATGCTAATTAATTATGTTGGCAAAACTGTAAATATTGGACTTGTTTACTGGACACTGAACGCATCATTTGATTTTCTTTGATGGATTTTTGTTGTTTTTGAAATTGTAACATACAGTAAGAGAAAACTTTGCCAAGTTGCATAGGGACCTGAAATAATTTTTTAAAAGACTAGAACAAAAATAATAATGCAATTAAATGTTTTTTTATTCCTCTCCATTAAGATAATTTCAATGCTCTTCTAATTTTGCATGAAAAGGATCATATAATTTTTGGGGCTATTTTTTTACCACAGCTTTTAATATTATTCACATTTTATTGTGCTAATATTTTTACCATAACCTTATCTCTCTCATTGCATGACAATGTTTTTTATTTTTCTTTCTCTGAAACCACCTTTTATGAAGCAATTAACTAAACTTTAAGTGTATCTGCTTCACAGCAAAAATCCATTATCCCTCGAAGGCACATTTAAATAAAAACAAAACAAAATGTTTCAATTCCAAGCAAAGGTCAGGGCAGCACTATTTATCTTTCATTTCCACACTATGTGACATGATGTTCCGATACTCCCCGGGAGGAAATTATGCTTCATCAAAGGTCCGATGAGATAAAACAGGCCTCGAAAACTGTTCCGCCAAGGCTCATCACGTCAGAAATGTCACATCACCCTTTTTTTTTTTTTTGTACTTATATCAGTCAAACTTAGATCAACTCTGAGCTCAGTGGAGATGTTTTTATTCCAGCACAAGATCCCTGACAAACACCGGAAGTGTGAGTGGGTTCAAGCTGAGGTGACAGCTGATAAAACTCCAATGTGACATCAGCATGGACTGTGTGCTGAGAACCATCTGCACAAGGCGACATCTCACATTTTTCGTATTTCACTTTCATGGGATTTTGCGATATGACCAAAGCTAAACTATTTACAGAATGCGGCGTCTTGGTCGCCCATTTCTCATCACCTTTATTTGCAACTTTGCCCGAGTCACTTGCTTTTGAGTATCTGCTCATAGAGTCTCAAACCTCGGCAATGCATCAAAAACAAGAAGAGTGGAAAACAGGACTAATGAAAAAAACTAAACAATTACACAAAACAAACTAAATGATTAAAGAGTGTATTAGTGGATCCTCGGTTGACAAGCTTAATTAATTCTGCGCTTAATTAAATCTGCGAACAAAAGCAATTTTTTCCATTAAAATGCCGGTAAATAAAATTAATCCGGGCAGCAGTATCATTTTCGGTGATCATAAGTAATAAGATGATAAAAGGTTTTTGTTTTCTTATGCATCTCGATGAATTAGGATATTATGGAACGTGTGAAAATGTCATTTATTCCAAAAGTTCAATTTAAAAAAAAAAATTCCCATACTGCCGACCTAAATGAGCTTGGAGGGTTATCGTTATTACTTCAATATTTTTTTTTGTCTCCTTAGAACCACACAACATTAGCGTTAGCAACATTAGCATTAGCAACAGCGGGAGCCACAGTTTTGCTCACTCCCTCACGGGAAAGAGTACCGGGACTTACGTGACAGTTTGAGGAGGCTGCTGACACTTTTTGCTTTCTAGTTAAAAAAATTTGCACTGAACATGGACTGCTATTTGGAAATATTTTTAATTCCCTCCACTTTGACTAAGGTCTCAGTTCCAGCTGAAGGAAAAACAGCCTCAAAAGCACCTGTTAATTAAAAAAATAAATAAATAAACACAACTGCCTGGTAACTTTTTATGTTTGTTATTAATATAAAAGCAGTTACAGATCTTCGAAGAGGTATTATATTTGTCAATGTAGAGTTTTTTTTTCACCTCGTCGTGTTGATAAGTGAGGTAAACACATGACAGCTGACATTTTAAACAGAGGAGGGCATGTGAAAAAGGCGGCGTCGAACGTACCTTCCACCTCTTCCTGGTCGCAGATGTGCTTGACGAGGGATGCCCCGCGGTCCAGCACAGCCTCGTCCTCCATCCTGTAGTAGTAAAAGAGGAAGAAAGACTGCTCACACCTCTCCTCCAGCGACAGCGTGGAGCCATAGCGTCTGGGCTCGTTCACCTGCAGCAGGTTGGGACTAGGACTAGGACTCAGTCGGGTGCTGCTAGTGGCGTTCATGTCGCCCACCCCCGCTCCCACCCCCCACCACTGACCCCCAATTTAGGGCACCTACAAAAAAACCAGAGGAGGGGGGAAAAATGTGCGTCGCTCTTGTACGAGGGCAAAGTGCACAGCCGGCCAGTGCGCCGCGGGTTGTGTAGTGGAGTTAATCTGGTGGGTGGGAGGTGAAGGCAAGGACAGGAAGTGTCTGCTAATTGGGTTAGCTCACGCCTTAATGTAAACAAACAGCGGACATTGGAACTCATTGCAATGACCGTATTATTACAAGGAACCGCGGGGTTACGTACCAGAGCCACATGTTAATTAGTGGAAATTCAACATGGGGTATGCAGAGAGCTATAAAAAAGTAAATATGTCTTCTCAACAGGACATACTGTCTCAGAGAGGGGCACCACCGTGGTCGGCCGGTTAGCACATCGGCATGACACCACAGAGGTCCACGGTTTGAGTCGGGCTCTGACCTCCCTGTGTGGAGTTTGGATGTTTTCCCCGTACCTGCCTAGGTTTTCTCCCACATACCAAAAACATGCATGGGAGGTTGATTGAACAATCCAAATTGTCCCTAGGTGGGAGTGTGAATGGTTGCTCGTCTTTTTTTAGCCCTGTGATTGGCTAGCAACCAGTTCAAGGTGTACAACGCCTACTGCCCGAAGACGGCTGCGCGAGGCTCGCAAGCTGCGCAGATAATGGATAAAGGATGGAACACAGAGAAAAGTTTGGTTAAAAACCATGACCCTGAATTTGAATGATAAGAATAAAAGATAAATAAAAAATACCAAGTATATACTGGAAAATGAGCGTTCCACATTTTGAAAAATCAAGTCTCTGCTCCTGAATATTGTCAACTGTCAATTAAATCCAAATGGAAAAAAATGGATGCTACTTTCTTATTCCTACACATAACTAAAGCCTCCAGTGGTTGGAACATATCGCATTTTACGCTGCGACAACGAGGCGCTCTAAAGTGGCCATGCTAATGGACAGCGCAAAGGGAAGATGAATGCAGTTATTAAGGCCTAAAACTCGAGTCAAGTCATGTGACTCGAGTGTCCCACGCCTGGTAAAACGACATGAAAACAGAGCAGTTGCTAATTAGCAAAACACACGCACACAACTATAAAGCCTCTCCATATGCTCGGTAATGCCCACCTTCCCCTTCCTCCTCCTCTTCCTGTCGCTCGCCCCTCCTCCAAGGCACAAACAAGTGGGGCATCACATGTCTGTCTACTCATCCGTCCTTACAGGATTACGCCGGCTTTACTTAAACGACAACCGAGTCGTAACACCCACGACGACGAACACGCCGCTCAGTTAATTAATGCCGAAATGAAAAAAAAAAAAAAAAAGAGTGAGTCAGTGGGAATAATGCTGAGTGACATCATTCTTTGGTAATGTTTAACACATAAAACAAGCCCACAGGAAATGAATAATAATACATTATTTAGGCAAACACAGGCCTTAATATTGGACTTGTTGGAAATGTCCTCTGTCAAAAAGCAATGGGACATTTATCATGAGTCAAACATTTGGACCTACTGGTCTCTACTTAGGTCTTCAAGTTGACGTTACGTATGTTCTCTTGGTTGATATCCTTCGTGGTAAGGCGGTGGTTGAACAAATAAAGATTTTTTTTTTTTTTTGTTGTCGCCAATTATGTGAAAGTCGAGTCGAAGTCTATAAATAGAAATCATTGAGATATTTTTCCAGGAAAAGTCAAGCAGCCCCCTATCTTGTTTTGTACCAAAGACAAGTTTCACCTAATGACAGGCATTAAAACAAATTAAAATAAATGCTTTCAATACAAGTCACTCGGATGCTAATTGCAGTAGATGTCAGTTGTGGGTATCCTTTGTATTGGGTTATTCTACAGCAAACCAGCGCGTTGTAAAACTGGATATTGTTGGCAGGCTAAAAAAAAAATAAAAAATCTACTAGCAGATGAGCGAGGTCGTCTCTATTATAGTGGATATCGCAGGGCCGAGGTCTCCGTATTGTGAATGTCGTGTAAGTCTACTTATAGTGGACGTTTACTCGTCAGCCAGACACAGCGGGTGTCCCAGTTTCACCCTCACTGAACATTCCAGCTCTCGTGGCCTCACTGTGCACTTAATCGACACATAGTGGATGTCCCAATAGTAGCCAGCCCAGGTTGTTGCTACCGTCATTGCCATCTGTTGATCAAATTGGGGTACAACAAGTCAACCTGGACTCAAACTGAACTCCTTCATCCACACAGAAAATAAAAAAATAAAATAAAATAAAAATTGTTAATGTGACTAGTCCAAAGGCCACGGCCCTTAAAGAGACGCATCCAACGTGTGAATAGTAGGTCTATAGAGGAGCTGCACTTTGTAAAACCATTTTATTTATACAATACAGCGGTATTTGAATAGCGCATTTCATAACAGTTGCAGTGTTGACATTTTCTAATTGTGTTTTTTTTTTTTTTACTTTATTTTATTTGATTGATTGATGGAACAAAAATAAAACAAAAATCCTGAATTCAACTCATAGGTCCAAGTATAACTTTATTGGAAAGTAACTGGCGACTGCAACTGGCGGCCACACTCTGGGTGGCCCCTTTATTAATTTCCATCCATCCATCCATCCATCCATCTTCTGTACCGCTTGTCCTCACAAGAGTTGCGGGAGGTGCTGGAGCCTATCCCAGCTGTCTTCAGGCAGTAGGCAGGGGAAACTCTGAACTGCTTGCCAGCCAATCGCAGGGCAGACATAGACGTACAACCATCGGCGCTCACACTCATACCTAGGGGCAATTTAGAGTGTTCAATCAACCTGCCATGCATGTTTTTGGAATGAGGGAGGAAACCGGAGCACCTGGAGAAAACCCACTCAGGCGCGAGGAGAACATGCAAACTCCACACACGAGGGCCGGAGACGGAATCAAACCCACAACCTCTCCACTGTGAGGCCATCATGCTAACCAGTCGCCCACCGTGCCGCCTTATTAAAATTTCATTTCAGCATAAATCTTTTTAAAAAAAAAAAAAAAAAGAAAAGAAACTGCTGAACTGTATTAAATACACATTTTACTCAAAAAAATGGGGGGAAATCAGGGGGGAAATGTGCGAAGAAAATAACAAGCAGAAAAAAAAATCTGCAAAGATTTGTAAATATGCGGGTGCTAAAATCGCAATTAGGCGAGGGTCAACTAGTTATAAGTTGTAATATTACCAGTCACCGTTAGATGGCAGACATAGCTTAGCTGTGCTTAAATAATTCCCTATAATATAAAATGAGTAACCATAATCTTTTTTCACGGATTTGGTACGTGAGGCTTGGGGAATGTTTTATTCTTGCATTGAGAAATGTATTATGATACTTTAAATATCTTATTTAACATGCCTACACATAGTTTATCGATACATAAAAATCATAGTTTTTCTCACGTCTCATTAGGAATTGTGTGGTCCAATATGGCCCCCCCCAGTCGCACAGATTGTGGCCCCCTCCAGCATTTAAATTCCTCATCCCTGATATATGAGTACTGTAAGCGGATTACGCTAGTTTTGGATCTGATACACAACCAAAACAATAAAAGGTGGACGGCCTCTTTTTTTCCCAAGGTTCTGCTGTAATCACTTTAATGTCCTCTGCAAGCTCTTTGGCGTCATTTCAACAAAAGAGGGGGAGGGAAAAAAAGAAACAAAAAACAATAAAACAACCAAAGGAATCATAATGCCAAAAATGACGTGCTGTTTGAAAACCACAGACTCGTGAGAGCAGCTGCGGAGGAAATGACTCTTGCGAAATACATTCCAGGGGAAAATTCTAAATGGTTACAGGTTTTCCATGTGCTATAAAAGAGCGAATTGGGGATCAATAAGCCGGACTGGAGGTATTAGTTTGCACTGTGGGCTCGCTATCTGTCGCCTTGCAGAGATAGTCTATCTATCAGGCGTCTCAGGGCCCATACGAAGTCAAGTAGCCTGCATTGCGTGTCCAAGTGAGCCATGGAAACATCAACAGGCCCTGGAGGCGTCTTGCTCTATACGGTGTCTGCGAGACATTGTGTAAGCATACATGTGTCGCTCGTGTCCTGCACGCCATGCCATGTGTGGGTATGATGAGTGTGCATGTGTGTGAATGTGTGTGTACAAAGTTCACCAGAAAGATTGCTGGTTTGCCGTAGTTGTGTTGATGATAGCCTGCAGTGATTAAAAACCTGTATATATATATATATATATATATATAATTTTTTTATTTTTTTTATTTTGTCTATACACACACATACACACCCCGACATGCACATACATAAAATAATATAACAGCGGTTAAATTATTTTCACAGGTCGCTCTGTTACAATAGGCAGCTTTACAGTGAGTTGCTTACATTGAGTTATGTTACATTTGACTGTGGTATGCTGCTCTATGTCATGTTTGTTATGCGCCAGTACTTTTCACTGAATTACTTTATTGTTTGCCACAGGATGGCCGAGTGGTCTAAGGCGCCGCGTTCCGGACCCAGTCTCCCCAGGAGGCCTGGGTTCGAATCTCGTGGCTGCCAGGATGGCCGAGTGGTCTAAGGCGCCGCGTTCAGGACCCAGTCTCCCCAGGAGGCCTGGGTTCGAATCTCGAATTTCCCCATTGTGGGACTAATAAAGGCATTATTATTATTATTATTATTATTATTATTTTTATTCTTTATTCTTTAGCTTTCGACTCAACATGAGACTGGCGCCCACTCGTGCGGCGCACCGCATGTCACTGCTCTGCTGTTCTTCTGGTATTTATTGTAAATGTGTTTGTGTTTTAATTTGTGTTCTTATTACCTGCTAATTTGTATTATAATTTATATTACACCATATGGAAAAGGCTTTGTTACAGCTCCATCTGTTGTGAAATGTGCTGTAAAAATAAAATTTAATTTATGACACGTTACATTTTTATGTGATGTTACGTTACATTATGCAACATTATGTTACAAGTTAAACAAAAAGAATCCACAAATTTCCAACAAGTTCCATATGTTGTTTAATGTTCGGTTATGTCGCGTTGCATTTTGTTTTGTTGCGTAATATTACATTGCATCGTTTCGTGTCACGTTGCATTAACTTGTGATGTTAATTTTCCCCGATCAGTTTACCGTTACTTGTCAGCAAAGTGTAATAAATATTAATATTACCTTTATTACTACCAATGTGGAACAAAAAATTGTGGCACCTGCGAATGTGTTTTCAAGCACACATTTAGCCCGTCAATTACATGGCTGCAAGTTGTATTGATGTTAAACTTTAACACGTTTACGCTTCAAGTGACCTCCAAGGGAGCAGCTCACCTTGCAATACAGTCACAATCGTTCAACACTTCCCCATATCCCAAAAATTTTATCCCTCATTTACTGCATGTCATGGACCATACCGACTGCACCGCGGTGTTCCCAAGACCACTTACTTCTTGCTCATCTTGTCGGCCGGCGAGTGATGATTTTAGTGGTC